>NC_134570.1:55443535-55743535 GCF_050947875.1 Dermacentor variabilis | reverse complement strand
GAGGGCCATGAGAGTTGGAACCATTGCAAGCAGGTGATGAGAAAATAATGACCACCATTTTTCCTTTTTTCCCCCCCCCATAGGTGTGATTACGTCATTCTGCATTGACCCTCAGCACAACTGGCTTGTGTGTGGCACCTCCGAGGGAAAGCTCATTTGCTGGGACATGCGATTCCAGCTGCCAAGCACCACTGTCAGCCACCCTGCCGGCAAGTTTCGATTCTATTGCACCAGATGACCGTTTTGAAAGAAGGGCTAGTTTTGTGCTTATAATAAAGAACTGCCATAATAGTATCGTGGAATTACACTGTTTCGGGCCATTCTGCAAGTAACAAATTAGATGTGCAGGCATGTTTTACAAAGCACAGCGCAGTAAATTCAAGAAAATTTTCAGAAAACTTTGAATCAAAAATTAATAGCAATGTTTGTTAAATGTTGAAAGAAACATATTTCATGCAATGGCAGCAGTGTCTGTTCTTGCTTCAGAGTTAATTATGTAAAAGCAAGTTGAATGTTTACCCATCACTCACTAGAGTTTAACCTTTCCTTTTAAGGGCAGCAAATTAACTGAGCTTGTGGTTGCAAAATTACACCACTTTTGCACTTCAGATTTACTTGAATCAGGAATGAACAATCTGAAGCTTTCTTCTAAGAGTACTTTAAGTACTGCACTTAGGCAGTTCAAGAACTTGCACAAGCACTTTAAGAACATCTGCACCGCCTCTTTCAAATTATTTATGTCGTAAAAGCCTTAGCACGCATATGTTAGAGTGCCTCAATTGCACAAGCACTTTAATGACGTTTGCACTATCTCTTTCAAATTATTTATGTTATAAAAGCCTAAGCGTGCTTATAAAATCCTTAGGCAATCCTTTCATTTTCCTGCTGTCTTTTGATGTGTCTGTGCTTGTCTGTGTGTGTGCAGTTTATTTTGTTCCATTACATCGAACAAATGTCTGTGGAACATTCGCAGGTGTTCGTGTCCGTCGAGTGAGCATTGACCCCCTGCACCAGTCCTGTGTTTGGGCTGCCGTCGAGGGAAACAACGAAGTGTCGCTCTGGGATCTGGAGACGCAAGCTCGGTTGCGCACGCTCTGGGCAAGCACTTCTCCACCCCTCAGCGAAAAACAGGTGCGTTCAAGAGGAAACAGACAACAAACACGAAGGCTGTTTTGCAAATACGTACCTGTTGTGGCGATTTAGCGGCGCTGGCTTATACAGTTCTACTGCTGATCAGAAGGTCGCTAAGTATACTTTCGGCCATGGCTGCCGCATTCCAATGGCTGTGGTATGTGACGCCTATGTGCTTAGATTTACTTGCGCATTAAAGATTAGAGGTGTTCAAATCTAACCTGGAGCCGTCCGTCACACCTCTCAGTCTGCAAGTTGCTGTGGGACATTAAACCCTGTAAATTAAGTTTACAAATCTACACCTGTGATGCGAGCACCATTTAGTTGAAATGTAGTGTGCTCAGCACAGGGCTAGAAATTTCAATTCGAATGTTCACTCAAGCCGTTGCTCTGTCCGTGTCTTGGCAGCAAAATGCCATAGCCACGGAGCCAGTGTGGTGTGTGTGTAATTGTACGATGTTATGCAGCGATATCGAGCATGGCAGTCGGGCATCATGTGCTCGTCTTTTATCGTCCAGGCATCTTCGTCTGCACCTGTGCACTCGGTATACAGCATGTACATCAGCCCCTTGGAATGCGGACCATTTATGCTCACGGCCGGCTCCGACATGCGCATCCGCCTCTGGGACATCAACAACCCGCTGGCGTCGCACGTCGTGGCTGGTTCGGCCACAGATACCCTGACGCCATCTTTCAGCTACAAGTATGTCCGAAACTTTCTTACTGCTGTTGGACCCCTTTGCGCCGTTTCTCGTGTTCCTGATTAATTGCATGAAGTTGTGCACTCTCGATTTTTGCGATTACATGCCTCCTGTTTATCGAAGCTTGGCTTCCCCACACTGCTTTGATGTCTAGTGGCTAGGCCTGTCAGATAACACAATGAAGTGCAAAATTGGGGAGTTATATTCCACCCGAATAAAACGACATGCTTTCTCAGAAGGCAAGTAATTCTAGAAGAGAAAAAAAAGAAATGCATTACTATTTTTGTTAAAATACCGTATACTTGTATCGCTGCGTCTCTGTCGCAGTATGCTAGTTGAAATACAATGCATAACATTTAAAGTGAGATTTTTCTGCGTAACGGCACTATACTCGAGGGTTGCATCTCGTAACTACAACTTTCAGTGCGTTGTGGTGCCCCAATTGCAACACGTGGCTTATGTGTACCGATACTTACATACATCCCTTCAAGAACTAAGCAGTGTAGAAACAGCGTATTTGGAAAGTGCAGTCACCTGCAAATTGGTTTGCCACATCTGCTTCCACTAATTTACGAACTCTCGGCCACATATCTTCGAGAATCATTATTAAAGCCGATTGACTATTGTCTGTAACCAGCATGTTGAGCATATTTAAGATCACTGCAAGACAGAGGCCTCTCCAAGCAATCCCCCTTACCCTGTGTTTCAGCAGAATCAGTCCTATGCCTGCAAATTGTCTAATCTCACCACTCCATCTAACTTTCTGCCAGGCCAGACATCAGCTCCACTTCCTTTGGCACCTATCCTGTCAAATGAACCACCAGTTACCAGCTTTGTGCACTAATGACCTGCCCAACTCTTAATAACAACTACCTCTGTTTTCCCGTTAATATATGCTGCCATCTTCCGGTCTCTTAAAGTTATGCCTATCATTTTTCATTGAGCTGCACGCTGATGTCTATCGGAGCTGTTCTGTTTGCATCGTGGTGTGCGCTGCTGTAGAAGTAATGATGCGAGACATGTGAAGGTACTGGACTCTCTCCTGTCCCCGCACTGCTCAAGTCACTGGACATTTGGCTTCCCCGCATGGCACACACACCCAATGGTTGAAATTTGGTGTCACAGTTACATAGCTGCAGACGAAAGATGGCGCGAGTGTTTCGATGCGGGTGCTACACGACGAAGTGGATAGCTCCTGTGCCTCAAAGGAGATTTTCTGACAGAATCTGTCAAATCTGGCTTCCCAGGTCGAGTCTCATAGATGGGACAAAGGTGATACAGGAGGTGTACAGCAGCCGTCCGAGAAAGGATCAGCCCAGCTCCGAGCAACCGAAGCGCTACCCTGAACAGCCACCGACTGGCCACAACGACTGCATCAGTGACATTGGCATTGTACAGACCAGCCAAACCTTTATAGTATCGACATCCAAGAATGGTGTTGTCAAAGTCTGGAAGTAACTGCTTCGTGGCACATTAGGCAATGGAAGGACTTTCCTTCTGTGCATGTGTGTGTGCATGTGTGAAACTTGTGTGCGAATGGAGAAGCTGCTGTTATAGGACACGGGAGGTTCCACCCGCTCGCTTGTGTTGTAGTACGTTGTTCCGATGCGTTTTGTTTAAGTTATTCACTGTTTGTTGCGGAAGCATGCGTGTGCGCTGAAGACTGTGTTTGCAGAAAGTTAAGCACATACCAATATGGGCTTCAGTTTTAGCGAAGTCATGTGCCTGAGGCAGCGTGTGTTGGAAAAACATAATACCTGCGTCACGTGGGCAAATTCAATGGCATTAAGTGCCTAATGACTTAAATGCAAATGTAATTTCTGTGCTGCCACGTGGGTAAATAGTTTTTATGAAAGCGTGTGTCATTGGCAGTGTACTGAATTAAGACATCTTTGCACATCACCAAACATATGCTAAGCAAATTGCTCAAATGACTGAAAACAAACGTGTAGCAGTATCATTGTAGGTATTTGTAGGTATGGTTCTAAACATACATAGAACACTTTTGACAAAGCAAGCTCTGCTTGAAGCATGCCTGGTGATGCACATTTAACTAAAGTAGGGCGTTGCGTTTTGAAAGTCGTGATTGTAAACTTTGTCACATCGTTAAACATTTAAATGTACACAGCAGCACCAATTGAGGAACATTTAAATGCAGACATTTAATGCCATTATTGTTGCTTGTACGACACTAACATAATAAATGAAAAACTTGCTGTGTACGTTTACGGTTCTGCAAGTTAGTACCACAATAGTATTCCACAAATCACAATGTTTCTTGTACAGATAGACCTTCATTTCTAGTTTCAAACCTGAAATATTGTATATATTATACTTTAAACTGCCTTGAAACAGAGCATTGATATAAGTGAAAGAGTATTCTAGCCAAAAAGAAAGTGTTATTTAATGCATGAAAGGTTCCTCTGTATGCATCAATCTGCCTATGATGTCTTCCTTGCTTTGCCTTCTGTACTTGCCCTTCAAATGAAGCCACGCTATTACAGCCATATTGCAAATTGTGTATTGAAGAAAAAAAAAAAAAAACAAGCAAAGTGACCTACACGGAATCATGTCATTTAAAATGCCTTTATTGTACTTCGGCTTCCCCAAATACTTTTTTTTAAACACTTCCTTTCACAGTAGCGCTAATGACATCATCATGCACATGGCATGCACATGGTGCTTCCTATACGGTCTCCATGTAATCATATAAACTTGTGACATTAAAAGAAACATTTGTTCCCACATTTTTTGAAAATGTTATCACAGCAATGTCTTTGCCACTGCGGACAAATTCTTTGGCTGTGCTCGGTCACACGGAGCCTTTGAGATCCTGGATCATACTTTTTTTTTTTTCTTCCCCAACGTTAATTCTCCTGACTGTGGCTGCCGACACTTGTCCCAAAATTCCCTCTCCGACAAACTAGTAAGTAGACTCTTGTTAATACAAGTTCCTAGGGCCCATGAATATTCATATTAATTATCATACCGTAAATAAAATATGTCCCAAAACAGAAATATTGCTTACCATGTGAGCAGCTGAACGCACACCCACTCATGTCCAAACAGACACATGCCTGACAGGACTGGTGCCTGTCAACAAATAAGGCTGCTTGAATATCAAACGTGGGCATGTTTTGACTATTCACGAGCGTTTCATAGGAGACATTACTTTGTCCTTAAAGGCCAGAAGAGTTTGAAAAAGCCAAAATCCTTGCTCAACTTTTATAAATTAAGGCTTTCTATTTGTGCATAACAGAGCGGGCCAACCAAAAATTGTAAGTAGTTCTTTTCTTTCAACAAACCAAATGGTTAAACTATTACCCAAGTTTGTATTATCGAGAGTCTACTTTAGTTAATGTAGCAAGCATATCTGGACTTGCTTAAAAAGAAAGTAAGAAATCACATCCCATGCCAGCGAGCTCGTTTACAGATTTGTGGTAGACTGCTGCTGTCAGTATTCCTTCCCATAAGCCACGGTCACATTATGCAAGTTCACGACATTTTTACTGACACTGCAGGAATTGTTTGGGAATGTCTCTAACCGCAGGAGCACCCTTTAAGCAAAAGAGCAGCATTTTGTATTTCCAGCATGTCGTCATGCTACGCAAACCAAAGTAATCGCTTACATTAAACAAAAAAACCAAACAACTGGTAAATGAGAAGTCATCGTCGCGAGGTGGTGACCACAGCACACATTGTATGTGACGCTGTAACCCTTTTAACCCTTTGACTTGTCCCACTTGTCTAGGCCACAGGTTCTACGGCCTAGTTTGTTGGAAAATAACTACACTGATCAAATTTACTACAAGACTCCTAGTTATACGCATTTTGATGCCTCGCACTCATCTGATGATGTGGTCAGGCATGTGATCATGTGAGCACACAATTACAACCGGCTCTTATTAAGTTGATCTCCTAGAAACGATAGTGTATGTGTGAATTTCGTTAATATATATTCTACAGTTTAAAACGTCATTATGTGTTACCAGGGAAATTATGTACATTTTCAGTCACGTAGAAATAGAGAATTGGCAGTTGCATTTGCGAGTTAGTAGTAGCGCTTCACAGCATTTCCGGTAATGACGCACATCCCAAATGTAAATCGTTTTCGACTACTCGTGGTTTTTGAATGTCCTCTCAACAGATGATCTTAGCTATTTTATTCTGCTTCCTTTGGAAAGCCAGAAAGCTGGAACTAAAGGCCTTGTTTGAATTATGTGGATTCAAGATTGCAATGATGACAAACCACACCAGATAAAACGGGAAAATTTGTTTGAATTAACCTAAAATTAAATATATGATCATAAATCAAGTGCAATACAAAAGCTGTGCTCATGTTGAGGGAAAGTCGCCTTTCTTCTATGTAAGACATAAACAGCACATATATTCAAATTAGGATATGTTGCGAAATAAAACAAGTTGAAGGAGTTTCGCAAATTTTAAATTATTTTTAAAAGGATATGGAAGTGAAAGGGTTAAAAGGATTTTAAGACTTTGACACATCTTGTATAATGGTTACATGCTCTTATAACATGTTTTATACCACCGCCATTATAAAAACATTGGCAACACATCCTCAAAAAACAGTACAACCACAATCTTTTTCTCGGACACCTCTCACAAAGTACTATACGCCTTTATGCATCTGTATACAAACTGCTATACCTTAATGATAACTGTATGAAGTAATAATTAGGAGTATAACTGGTTCCACAGTGATCACAAACTTTAAATATCTACATGGAACAACGATCTACAAACAGGCAAGAAAACATTCGGCAACCATATGGATGCAGAGTTTTTGATACCTATTGATACCTATAAAAACTCGTTCGCAGTGGCACCTACTTCTAAAGCTAAAGCTTGCAACGCCAACTGCGTTCCACACAAATGCAAACCCTCGGCTCTGATGAATACTAGGACATCTCTTCGGTCCTCTGGCACCTGTTTCTAAGCCGAAGCTAGCAATTCCAACTGCACTTGCACAAACATGATTCCTTGGCCTCGGCCAAATAATAAAACATCTATTCTGTCCACAATCTCAAATAGTGAGTCTTTAAGCACGCACATCAAACTTTTGAAGCTAGTGGCATTAATTAGCTGAGCAATTAGCGATTGTAGTTATAAAGGTGAGACGTCATGCAAACAATGCAAGTGTTACTTGACCTCTGTTCTAAACAAAGGGGTCTGTTCACTTTTCTTAAGAAAAAAAAAAAAAGACATTTTCTCTAGTGCAGTTTAAATGCACACCCTAGGAACATGCCTCTGAAAGACTTGCAACAATTATCTTGACTATCATGTTAATAACAACAATCATAAAAATAAAGGTCAACTGACACAGTGCAGGCCTGATGCTCTTAAGACATGAAAAAAAAAAAAGAAGGCAAAGGAAACACATTCGTGTAAAAGAAACTGCATAAGCACAAGCAAGGAAACAATGCTCGTAAATACAACTCCCTACAATGCACACAGCTAGTAAACTATACACACAACCTGTGTGTGCTGCTCCAACAAAGCCTGTCATTTGGCTTTACACCACGGACAAAGTAAAACAAATGCGAATGCTATCAAACACGAAACATTACACAAGCTGTTTGGTGGCAGTAAAGCATTTTGTGCCCAATATTGTCACTGAAAAAGCATGCAGATAACACTTCATTCACTAGCCAAACATGGAAACGCATTGGGCAATCTCCCAACTTACAAGTTGCCCGTCATCAGTTTTCAACAGTGGCATGCTCAACAAACACACAAAAACTGCATGGTCCAACACGACCATAGTGTCTCGTAAATAAGTGGGAACGTAGCCTGGGGCTAACAGCTGTTTATACATAGATCAATTTGCAAATTGGTCGTCCTAATGAACGCATCTGTGTATCGATTCAAAAGCAGCACTGTTGTGGCAACTCAAAAAGTAACAATAATAAAGAAACCGTTGCTAACAGAAGCAGCACTGGGATAAAGTCAACCTATAGCATTCCAAATCAATCCATTTACACTTGGGCAGTGCTCAAACAGGACTGTCCAGTCTAGAGGGCAGATAACAATAGGAGAGAATCAAACAAAAGAAATCGCTGTATATGTACCAGCTTAGGCCATGATTTGCTGGAGCATTGAAGTTCTGCCGCGCAAAACATGGCCTCGTAGTCTTCACCACTACTGACAAGCATCACATACAAGTTAGAAAAAAAAAATAATTTAGAAAAACGTATGCTAGTTACCCGCGTCAGTTAGGCTTCACATATTTTGAGCAGTTTGACAAAATGTTTTGACGGGCTGCGATAACAGACGGTAAATATCAGTCTTTTTCTTTTAGTAAACAACAACAATAAAAAGAAAAGTTGCACCTAAACAACAACAAATATGGGTGCGTTTCCTCACTCCGCGTGCTTGCTTGGCTGGCGCCGCAGCTTCTCTGGATTGTTGGAGGCCATGTGCGAGAAGTCTCGGACAACGTCGATGAAGGTGTCGTCACCTGCGAGGCAGACGTTGCAAGAATTCTGTGACCCAAGCATGGCGAAGCAACTATGCAGGCAAAGATAATTGTGTGCATGGTACAGTTATGAATAATGATTAGCTCACTTAGATGAACTTGACAAATTGAGTGTGCTAAACAACTGCTCTCTGATATTAAAGCATACAGTTCTAAGAATGCATATGACTAGCCACTTGTTTAGTATATCAGAAAATTAAGTTGAGATATCCGACTGCCTTAATGCACAGGCACCATTACATAATAGCTACAACTCTTGCCAAGAAAAACGACGCTGCTGTTGATATTTCATGTGTTTTTGTGAGAGTTATAAAATTTTTTACCGTATTTCACAAATTTTTGTGAACTGCTCAAAGTTTGAAATCAGTCAAAAATGGGAAGAGATAGGTCAGCCCCACAAAGTTATAAGAAGGAATGACATATGGTACAGCTTAAACCCAAGAGCTTCATTAGCAGTGGCAATTCAGAAGTGAACTATACTGTTTTGACCACTGAGCCTCAATGAGGCAGTTAAGAATCCTCGAGAACTATGGAGATTAACTGCCATAACGTAGATGATGTACTACAAGCTACGACTTTTGAAATGCAGAGAATTCAACTTGCAAGCACAACAATAATGAACGCCTGTAAGTGCAGTCTTTGGGTAACGAGCTGTCGTGTGACTAAAGACTGCTGGAATGACTGGACTTTACCATGCTGTGCCCACACCTTTGGTAAGAGGTTGTTTCCATATGGGCAAATACAGGAATTGGCACACACTAACATCGATGCAATCTATAAGAAATCATATTAGCACAAATATAATGAGACCTTTATTTTTGTTGCTATTCCCAGCATCGGAAAGCATATTGCACTTTATTCGAAATAACCACTCAAACAGAGTGCAAGATATCTCTTCCTAACACCACTGGCACCTGGTCCCCAAATATTCTCGTTTAAAAAATGCAGCAAGCTCATCCACTAGACCGTGCCATGTGGAATAATAATGATATTTGGGGTTTTACGTGCCAAAACCACTTTCTGATTATGAGGCACGCTGTAGTGAAGGACTCCGGAAATTTTGACCACCGGGGGTTCTTTAACGTGCGCCTAAATCTAAGCACACGGGTGTTTTCACATTTCGCCCCCATCGAAATGCGGCCGCCGCGGCCGGGATTCGATCCCGCGACCTCGTGCTCAGCAGCCCAACACCATAGCCACTGAGCAACCACGGCGCGTGTGCCATGTGGAAGAGCCAACCTCTTTATGGTAGGGGGTGATGCCACGTAGGGGTCCAATTAGACTAAGAAAGCTTATTTTGAGACTTTAGGACCAATGCCTCCATCCATTCCAGCAATGTACGCTCAAGCTGCCTCACCGCCCAAAAGTATCTGCCTAAAGCGCACAGCGCTGAGCCTCATAATCCCGTTGGAACGTTTTACCATGACACAATGAGTGATCAGTTATCACAATGCATGCCTGCAGCAGGCTCTGGCACATGTGCAGTTGGTCCTATGCTGGGGCGCACATAGGCTGCGAATCACCTGTCATCACGCCATGCTGAAAGGAACTATTGTAAGCCCACGGATACAGCTACATTATGCATCGTTATGCATGTGTTCACATTATAATTAAAGATTAAACATTTTTTATGAGTCATCATTCACAGTCGCGTTATGCTCGTGCAGGTACGGTATGTGTTCCTCATATGAACAAGGCTAACAACAGCTTGAGTGTCTTTTTTCGCTTGTTGGCAGAATTAGCAATAAACCTTTTTTTCTATACTGTGAAAAAAAGAAAAGAAAAAGGGAGCAGCTGGTTTAAAGCACTCAGTAGGAGAAAATTAATGTGTCCCAGTGCTCCAGCAATCAAATTCACGGTAAACACACCATGCTCAGAAGGAAACTGATGTAATTTTATTACAGAATGGCTGCACAATCAATCGGCGAGCAGTGCCCGATCCCCAAAGCAGACATGAAGGCTTAAAAATTTCGGTGCATGTGTCACATTACTTCAATATTGTCCATCGCTCATCCTGTGCTGCGACTTAAGCCGAGGTCCCATAGCCTTTTCGAGCGACGGGTGCAAGCTAGAGAGGCAAGTAGTGACAAGGCGCTTCCCCTTCCGACTTTTTCCACGGCGACCCAACGGAGCTGATGCGTGTCCGACGGCTGCTGCTGCAATGGAGATGGCAACAACGCACAACTTCAGGAGGGAGGATGCGGAGGAGAACTGCCAACTGGGGCTGGCCTTGAGATGATGGGGAGGTTAGGATGACAAGGCTGAGCGGAGGAAAGGCCAGATGAGAGAGATGTGAAGGCAGGGCTGCCACCAAGCCCAAAATGCCGAGTGTGAAACCTGAGCCGTTGACCGTACAAGAGCTGGGTTACCACTGTCAAGGCATTGATGAGGTCGAGAGACAGGAAATGTATGAAGCCAAGCGTATACTTGCATCAAGTGCACTAGCGTTTTCAGTAAGCTGTCACAAACTTCTACGCATTTCCAAGAAGACTCAAGTATCAGGCTGGCCATGCTGGAAAATTTGATGTAGTGGTAGGTAAATGGTAAAAGTTCCAGAGAAGTGCAATGATTAATATTTGAACACATGCAGGACTGCATTGAATAATATGTGAAGTAAGCCGATAATTGTAACTGTTCCGAGCAGAAAGGTAGTGCTAAAGCTTCGCGCGAGTTTTAGGAAGAACGCTGTAGTCGGTATACGTTCAGAAGATTAAAATTACTTTTTTTTTCCCCTGTGAGGTATTTAAATTCAATATTTCTGTTCATTTCTGTAGGTCTCACAAAACACAATGTCTTCACTACACTTTAGTCTAAGAGAAACCTGGACTGATGGAAAAACGCACTTTAGTGTACGTGCAGTAAATCCCGCACAGGGAGATACAGCAGATGAAAGAAAAGAAAAATGTGCCAACATACAAGCTACATGAAGAGAATGAGACAAGTAACGCTTTTCTTAAAAGTGCCTGAAGACCACTGAATGTGCCAGACAACAGTAGAAACCAGTATTTTAACCTGTCACTTCAAAGAGTTATGAGACCCCGACTTTAATTCTAGGATGAGTCAATGACAAGGCTGTCATTATTAGGCAGGCGGGTAAATAAGTCAGCCATGATGACATGAATCGGATGAAGTTGCATTCACAAACACAGAACAGGTAATAGCAAATAAAATAAGTTCACGTTGGGTGCTGACATCACAAAAAGAAAAAAAAAAGCAAAGTCATTAGCACAGTGCTTGCAACTACAGGCTGTTCTTTGAATCATGGTTCGCGTTTTTTGTCCAAACATAGAGGTCTATGAAACAGCAGCATGTAATGGCAATGAGCACTGTACACATGGGTGGAGGAACATACAACTCAGCCGAGACAACCTATGCTAATGGAGGTAAGTGCATGCTTTATACTTTGGCTACACACAACAATATACCCTGTCACCAACTTGGTGCAGTGCAGCGTAGACTATAGCTCGCATCAGCCAGTCACGAACGATAGCTGGCTGCATGTTACAGAGAAGGAAGGAAGGCTTGTACACTGCTGATCTTTTTACGACACTTCCATTCATCGCACGGAGGATGACCAGCGGTGGACAACGAGAATTTTTTTTTTCAGTTTCTCTTTCCAGTTGGCTGACGCAACCAATAGCTTTCGCCACACTACTCTGAGTTGATGACATGAAGTACAGAGTGTTTGTCCATAACTCTTCTACAAGATGCTTGGAATATGGGCAAAAAACATGCTGCTGTTCCTTTTACTCTTTTCTTTGCGCTTTTACTAGTAGCCGGCACCTCTCATGGCAACCATGTGTGTAATGCTAATGGCGCAAGGAGGTCCTGGCAAAAATCACAAATGGGAAACATGCACAGGCGAGATCGGAACAGCTGTTGCACCAGCAATAGTATCTGTCACATGTGTCTGCCCACAAAGTGAGTCAGGGCGTGCAGCATTCCAAGCACATAGCTATGGAAAGCACTGGTTCATCTCCAAAACAAACATTGGTGCTTAGCACAACTTATAGTTGTATAGTATTCGTACCGCACAAGAATAGATGGCAACATACCAAATTGAAGTGCCTGTTGATTGAACACATTGGCCCTCTGGAAATGCAGCCCATTACTGACCAGATTAAGCACCACAGACTACCTTTAGCAGCATAACATAGATATTCCGACTGGGAAGTTCTTAACGGTGACTCAAGATTATATAGATGATGCAGTAGCCTACAGTAGCAACAACTACGACAACAGAAAACCAATGACATGATTTTATAAATGGACTGCATCACAACTGCATCAATGAACTTTGACTTAGTGAAGCTATATCTGGCTCCTTTGTGACAAAGTGATTTAGCTTGCTGATGATGCAGGCATAATTCAACTTGGCTGTCACTCCAAGACTTGCATGCACAACCCTGACTTTCCTCTGCATAAGCAGCAGTTTTCTTAAATATCTATCTGCTTTGAATACTGCAGCTTCATGCTAGTGAAAGCAAGCACAACCTTCCTCACACGTGAACAAAACCTAAGAATTGCAAAAGCCTGCAAGCATAAGAATGTGAACTCGATAAAATAAAAAAAGAAAAAAAGAAAAGATAAACCCTTTGTGCCAAGACAGCAGACCTGGGTTGCCAAACTCATCACGGCGAATCTCCTCATTGAGCTTGGCGAGCCTGAGCATGGTGACAATATCGGGGTTGGCGTTGTCCACAGCCATCTTCAGTGCTGTTGCGCCATCCTTATCCTGAGAGTGCTGATCAGCCCCATGCTTCAGCAAAAGGCACACTTGTCTGCAAAGGAATGGAATGCATCAAGTAAAGATGAGAAAAAAAAGAAAGTCCGCAGACCTTACTGTCTCTTTCATTTCTCTGTCGTTTTTGTTCAGCATCAGCTACGTAGTGCTTGCACTTTCTTAACGCAGCTAGCAGGCTTTCGTAGTGGCACAAATAACAAAATTGCAGTCATCAAAATCGAGAAAATATGCGGCTGACATAAAGTTGTGACTCATTATAGCGAGAACAGGTCAGCAAAGTGTCCAAAGTTTGCGCTAAATGAAATTCACCACGAGATATCACCCTGGCGTAAAATGTGAATGCGACTAAGCCAGTTCACCAGAACCAGGAGAGTTAGGTATTTATACCTGGCGTTATTACTTTTATAACAGCTTCTGCATACACAGTTAAAATCTATTTGCAGTATGTGTGCCTGGAAAAAATTACATTTGTGTTTTATTCACAGTGGCCTTCAAGAGCTTACATTGCTGCTAGCAGAAAGCACCCAGTGTTTTGAACGCAGAAACTATACGCATGTTTGGTGGTCCACTGCTACGGCAAAAATGTGAAATGGGGCCCATTGTGAACGCACTCAAGGTAAATGTGTGCCGCAGTTGTCATGTGGCTTGTACAAACATGCAATTTTGAGAGAAAATGAACAGCACGACACACCCCGTGTTCCCCAGCAGAGTAGAGATGTGGAGGGACGTGCGCCCGTTGTCGTCGGCGCTGTTTGATTTGGCACCATTCAGGAGCAGGAACTCGCAGGCCATGATAGAGCCCTGCGTGCGGAGAAACAAGAGCGAGCATTGGTGCACCGTGGCTGCACACGCCTTGTGGTTCAACAACCAGAGCAAATTTCTAGAAAAGCAAGAAAACAACTGCACATATTTTCAGCATGCCAATGTGGTACACATGTTTAAATACTACAGCCTCTGTTTTCAGTCTCTGTTCTCAGCTGATGCTGTAACTCAAATTGTTTTATCAGTCTTGCTGGGCAAGTAAGGAAAGATAGAAGAGAGAGAGAGAGAGAAACTGTTGAACGTGCAAACCTGGGCAGTCTAAATTCAAGTGCTAGAAACTACATCTAAATTCAAGTGCTAGGAACTACAGCTAAGTGGTGCCGAAATGGCTTCACTGTGCGAACTTGTGAATTTCACTACAGAAATGCTTTAGTTAACAAATTGTAGGCTGCTGTGGATAACTATTTCGCTCCATGATGGCATTATGCTCAAAACCAGAAGAAACAGAAAAAATATCAATGATTTGCATCACTTGAGGTAAGGAGTTAAAATTGCAGTGCGCAAAATCTGACTACGAGTGGGAACACCGGACGGTTCAGCTGCAGCTTAGTCACTGTGCGCTTGGCAGCTAATGGATTTGCACTTTGTGATACAGTAGCTTCAGTTCTGGACATCTACCCAAGCTGCCCAGAAGTTAACTGAAACTCACACTCTGTATAGCCTGGTGGAGAGGGTATCGACCCCCTTCATCCGGATTGGGCCAGTTTGGGTCGGCTCCATTCGCCAAGGCAAGACACATCACTGGCAAGTTGTGGGCAGCCGCTGCCCTGTAACCACAACGAAAATATTGTCGCCAGGACATTTACACAGGCTTTCCACACACACTCCGAAACAAGTCGTATCACACCAAATAAGTCCTTCGACACTTGATGCATCATATAGTACTATGAACAAGTGATATCAGAGTCCACAGCATGGTGCGGCCACTCACAAAAAAAATCAAGGGCTGCTTGATGTGATAGTGTATGCAAGCCTTAAAGGGGTCCTGAAACACTCTTTGAATACAATAAGCAAATGTTGCTGATCTGTCATAGAGGCTGCTGTGAACATGTTAGCCAAGTGTAACTGCACTGCATGCAGCAGGGAATGTACAATCTCCTGTCAAAAACAACTGAAAATTGCGTGCTCTTGCTTCCGCAATGTCGTGATGCAGTGTCACTGAAAGAAAGCTGGACCCACCAATGCTATAGGCTGATTTCATGATCGTGAGAGCATTCTTAGTAATACATAATTGCCAGTTTTTAGTTAAATGAAAATTATACATGTCTGCGATTTCAAAGAGACAGAAAAATTATTCCATCCTTGCACTGCGTGTGGCCTCCGAGGTGGCAGCAGCGTGCTGCGTAGCCTAGTCTACCGTGGCCCCCAACGGGCTGCTGTGATGAGCCACATGGGCCATTGGGTATTTGCAACTGGACAAGTTGTCTATTCCCAAATTGTCTATTCGGACACACACCTAGTGGCACATATTCTGCGGCAAGTACACAGTGACACAAGTTGGCATGAAAGAGGTTCGACATAGATGTCATACTGGAAAGTGCATGAAGCGTCAAGAGAACACTAACTGCATTAGAATAAAGAAAAGATGCATTTTCATTAGTCACACTTTTCCGTTCTCTTGAGATTATTGCATGGTACAGTGAACTGCCAGCCATGGTGCGAAACTTAAGACGCTTGCTGTGCGACTGCAGCTTTTGTCTTCTTTCTCAAAGAATGAGGTGGAACACTGGATCTCGACGCAACATTTTCCAAATACCTATGAGCATCTTAAAGCAAGAGAAATTTCAGCAAAGTAGTTTCACTGGCACCACATGCCTGTACTAGCTAACATCTTCACTTATGCACTCCCCCAGGCAGTGCACAAGGCTTACCCTGGGAATGCCGATATTTGTTACACAGATGCACGAACTTGAAAACTGTGTGTTGAAATCAACAGCTAGCAATTGTAATATCCAAATGTTAGTGTATGTCTAAGTAAACAACAGGAAGTCGATAGAGCACAGGTGGAAGGTGTACCTGTAGAGGAGCAAACTGGGGCTAAGGTTGGACATGTCTTCTTCCTGGGTTGTGTCCTCTTCATCTTGTGTCGGCGACTCATCTGCGCTGTCCAGCTCCAGCTCTGTAGTATGCGCAGTTCGGGCAAGGAGGAGACTACATTTCAACACTCGCATTCTGGTGGCACGATAGACTCTGTATAGACTCAGACTACAGGCCCTATAGACTGTACATATCTATAGACCTTGAGCTTACACCATCCTTCCAGCCGCTGGCTATAGCAGTACTGGAAACGCTCAGCTGTGAAAATAGTATTTCCCATAGATGCATGTCGTGTGGCAGTGCTAAGTTTACATCCAGTGTATAACAATTAACATAATCTGCCTGACTACACCACTGTTCACAAATAGGTCCCAAACACTACACGTTGCAGCACTGCACCTAACAGCCAGACATTGCAGTGTTTTATCAGTCCCAGAAAATTCTCTAAATGCCCACAGATATCTTTGGGTCACAATACCAGAGCAAAAGCCAAAGAGCTTGTGCCATTCTAAGAGAGAAGAAAAAATAAATTTTGCATTATCATTAAGGCAAAAGATTAGTAATCCTGCACAAACTGTAAATTAAGAGGAGTGCAGTATCTTCATTTTTAGCTGTCGTATAAAAAAGGTTCAAATGAAACTAAGCTTTTGTTTAAGGTGTATCAAAGAGAGGTGCCCACCTTTAAACATAAAAACGAGTACCAAAATAAACAAAGGATTCTAGTGGCTTTGCTACTTCTTCAAAAGTAAGAATGTCTCAAAGCAGGCACTTATGGAGCAGTTTATCCAGTTCCAGCTACTGCCGTTTTAGAAAGGCTACCATTTCACTGTGGTTGGCCCTTAGGCAGGTAATTAACAGTCAACTAGCACTACTCTATGCACTAATTTCAGCTTCCCTTCTAAGTCGCGTATCCGTCTTGCCAAACTGATTGAAAGAGCTTTGAGATGACGACAAAAATGTGCAACACAGAGAAGTGCTTTTGTTTGTTGTGAGCTTTGTAGGAAGTAGTGGCTGGCTTGTACCCTTGACATAGTAAAATAGGTAAGGGTAGTAGAGAATTGCACAATCTCCCCACGAAAGCTCAGCATTGGCTATTGCGAGTCTTATTCAGCCCTTAATGCATTCATCCACAAAGCTCCTGAAACTCTAGAACAACAGCTGAAACAAGCAGTAAAAATTTGGCTGCAAGTGCGATTGAATGCACACGTTTGAACAGGTACCACTGTTTTCGTGGCACTTAACACTTTCCACTGTGTGGCCGTCTGCAATTTATTTCTCCTTATTATTATTTTTGCATGTTCACATTATTAGATGACAACTAATGCACCCTGTTTTGGAGAGCATGGCAGACTGAGGCACTTAAGGCTTACAAACAAAGTGCCTATTTATTTCCCTTCAGAAGTTTGAAGCAACCAAGTCAAACCTTCAAATGAAAATCAAATAATGGACTATGAGATATGCTATAGTGCTATAAAATAATTTAAACCGATGTGATTTTTTAACGCGCGCTACTGTCTCAAAATAGACAAGCATTTAATTATTATTTTTTTAAATTCCACTCCTACGCAGCCACTGCTGCTGGAAGTCAAATCCGCAGCCTTTGTTGAGCAGCACAAGACCAATAACGCATGAGCAACCATGCAGATGTCAAGCCTCTTAATGAGAGATTTCACAGCACCACGAAGAAACTTACATGAATGCGCATGATGCATACTTGCCTGAAGGTGGTGGCATGACCTGGACGAGGGACTCCCCAAAGACGAGCACATCATCCTCGGATTGGTTGGAGGACATCTCAACCGCAGCCTTTCCTTCACTGTCCAAAGGGGGCAGAGAGGTGCCTTCCTTCATGACCACCCCACTCTCCTGCGAGGCCATGCTAAAGCGGGTCTCTGAGCCTACAGAGCTCACAGACAAGGCGTCGATGCTGACGGGGGACTTGTCGGCCGGCAATGTGACAGCGCTGCTGTGACGCCGGGAGACCCCAAGAGCAGTGTCACCTGACAGGAGCAATTTGCCAAGGAAGTTTCAGTCAATAACACCCAGCAGTGTGTGGGCAAACATTAAAATGTATTTTGCTTTAGATGCTCCAACAATTCTGATACGTTTTGTTACATAGCTGCAAACTTCCGAGCTCCATTTCAGAACTTCCTAATTTTGCAAACCTTCATAATTTCTTTAACATATCTGAAGTTTTACCATGCCTCCTGCGTGATACAACTTCCCCGTTTATCATACTGCAAAAGTTTTCAATTTCCATTAAATGCAGCAGGCAAGTCTTACCTGAATTGCTACAGCAGTGCATAATAAAGCACTTCTCCCTTTCCGACACATGTGAACAGAAAAGTCAAAACAGGGTGCTAGGTAAAACCAGGTTTGAGGTGGCAGTGCAACATACCTGCATCTACTTGACGCTGGTCTTGGGCATGAATGGTCCTCCTGCGACGGTGCATTTTGCGAACGCTCCAGCGCTGGGGCAGCGTGGCTTTTCGCAGAACCGGTGTTGCTGCTGGTGATGCGCGTGACGCATCGCGTGGTGGGGACAGGCAGGCCACTGACCCAAGAAGTGGCTTCACAAATGCTTTCTGCAAGTACTTAGCCTTAATCCAGGCCTCACGGACACTCCTGCAAAATATGAACGCAGGTTTAAGTAGGTGTACAGGCCTAAACTAAAAATCTGGGTGCACAAGAACGAGGTTTCTGGCACTAATGCAATGCACAGACGTGGCATTTCAACAACTGATTCATCTACAAAACCCTCATTTACAAATGTGAACAAAAGAAAATAAACAAAAAGAGAAAGACCTGCTGCAGTCTGGTGTGGCCCTGACAGCAACGTTTTCATCCACGCGAGCCTCGTAGACACTGTTGATGACTGTGTTGCCCAGTTCAGCCATCACCTTGAGTATTTCCGGCTCCCAGGTATCCAGCGTCAGAGAGCGCACTTTGGACACGTGCACGCCCATGCTCCTGGGAACATAATCAAAGGATACCTTTAAGATGGTGCATCAATCAAGAGGATGCTCAAATGATTCTGTGCTCATTTATCATGGTAAGCTATCAGTAGCATTAAAGAGGCACTCATTTAGCGCACTGACAGGCTGACAGAGCTACTGCTAGCTCTCAGCATTTCTCATCGAAACATAAGCCAGAATCTCGGTCAAGATAACGTAAAACTATTCCACTCTGTTTTATCCATAATACACTAATTAGCCCTCCGTAATTGGTCAAAAATTACGGAGTAAATGTTTTTATCAATTACGGAGGGCTAATGGTAGATTTGCAATAAAGACTGAGTGGTATATGTAGTTCTACATTATCCCGACCCTTATGCACAATTCTATGCTATGCAAGACTCCACGAACAACTAATCTGAATCGAATTATGGGTTCTAGTGTCTAAAAGCAATGCAGGGGTTATGAGAACAGAGCAGTGGGAGGCTTTAGATTAATTTTGGCCACCTGAGGCTCCTTAATGCACCCGAATATTTTTGCAGTGCACTTCCAGCCGGTGAATGACATCACCACCTCATGCTCAGAAGAAGACAGCCAAATCCACTGGGACACCGTGGCAAGTCAGCATGCAAGCCTTTCTTAAACCACATGGACACCACATGTTGCTCTTTAACTTAACCAAGGGAAAAGTACTACAATGGTCCAAAATAATGCTATACTTAGTGTGGCAAACGCACCTGTGTATCCCAGAGCATTCGATGCACAGAGTGATGCCCAGGTTGATGCTGGCCCAACAAGGTCCAGGTGAACGGCAGTCGCAACACATTTCATTCCCAGGGATGCCAGTGAGTTGGCTGCAGTCGCACATGAAAATGATTCAAGCTTAAATGAGTACGGAAGAAAAAGAGGGAACGTAGAGAGAACACTAGAGAGAATACTAGGTATTTCTCTAGGAGTGTGTCTCTGTCAATGCCGTAACTGTGGCACAGAATTCCTGTCAGCAGATAGCCAATGTGTCTAGCAATGAATGACTGCAAAGTAAACGTTAGGGCTGCAAGATTCAGATCTGCCATAAAAATGCTCCACCTTGCAATCTCCATTGACCTTGAATTCCCCCTCTTTCCCCCCTTCTTATCTCATTTCATCATTATCATCATCATAAAAAAAGTATATTTTTATGTCCGCCGTAGCATGAAGACCTCTCCCAGTGATACACTATTATCCTTGTCTTGCACTAGCTGTTTAATTAATCTAAATATTACACAGACTGGCGCTATTCTGTGCTTACTGAGCTAAGCAATTCAGGCAAAGGTGGTGCATGGGAACATCTTTCTGTTCACATTCCCACAGAACACAAATTAATACATGCAGTGTGAAAGGCTACACTGGCTGGTTGCGTATCTCAGAGGGAAAGGCAGCGGGGAGACAAGGCAGACAAGAAAGGATGGCACCCCTTTTGGTCTTTAAAAGTCACACAGAAACCAGTCATTACAAGTTCTGTAATGATGCACAACCCCGCTGATCTACTCATACTGATATACTGATCCACATGTTACTAACACACAACATCAGACTAGCGTCTATTCCATGAATGGTTGCATGGTCTCAACCTTCCTTCTTAGACAGTGTACTTCCTTTTTTTTTTGTGGAGGGGCGGGGGGGGGGGGGGGCTTGAACAATAGCAATCTGTACGATAATCTACATGATGGTATAGTTCTCCCGTGACATCATCGTGAAGAGTGGCAGAACACGTACATGTGAGCCCTTGGAGGTTTTGGTACTGGGTTTGCACTTTGCCTTGAGGTCGATGACAATGAAGAATCTGATGATGTTTTCCATTCCTGCATTTTCAAGCAAAAAACCTTGGAGTCTTTATTTTCAAACACAACCATACCATACCATATGCACAGATGTTTTGTTTTAATCATGACAAATTGCATGCACTCTGTGCCAAGATTTCGATTTAGGCAACATCTGCCAATAGGCATATTGGGAATAAACAAACACACAAAATAAGGCACCCACAAGTTCTTCGTGCTTCTATATTTTCATGTTTACAAAATCTGCTAAAATGCCTAGCCGAACAAGTCCTTCAGTGCAATTACAGGTGTTACTTCGGCTTCATGTGAGGCATTACAACTGTTCTCTCATTTAGTGTGCGAAGGGTGCACAAACGGGCTACTTGGATCAGCATCAACGTCCTGAAAAACAGTGCTAGCTACAGAACCACACGACCACAGCAACAGGAACAACACAGCCACTGGCTACACTAGTCATAGAAAGCTTATAGTATATATGAGAAAGATAGGAAGGCATTCATAAAGTTGATAGTGAGTGTAATCTATTTTTCAAAAATTGCCTGATCAACCCACATTCTTTGAAAGCTTCTCGTCCTCGTCATCTCGTGCAGGCTGGTCTAACGCGCGTGAGATTCCTGACTGCAAAGCAGTGATCCAGCAGTCATACGACTCTTGAGAATCAGCTTGCAGCATGTGAGTCCTGCATAAACAAAGTGCAATTTAATTAGCATTCTGTACATAAGGCTCCGTGTTTAACTAATGACAAACCCACGAAAAAAATTAAACCTGGACAGCAGGTCTACAGTCAATGTAGACAGATATATAACCCATACAGCAATAAAACATGGGAGAAAAGAGGCACTGCCCTGAAATCTGATTTCTGGGCCAGTCAACTAAAGACATGCGGCTGAAGTCAACTTTACCACTTCATTGGCCTTTTTCAAGGATGCAAACTGCGCTTCCATGAGGCCTTTTGCACAAAGAACATCTTGGCTACCAATGGACAGTGAACTTGGCAAAAGGTGGTGTGTGTGATGGAAGACAAGATGCATGTAACTTGGCACAATACGTTATCCCAGTAGACATTCCCCTGCACAGCACTTGACTACACCATACCTGACAAACATGATAAAACTCGACTGGACACCATGAGCAATAACTGCTCTGATGGATTCATGTGGCAATGTTTTCAACTACAAGAGGCTGGCTCTAGGCAAAATAACCGATTCCTTTGTAGCCAGTTAGCTGGCTCCCCTTACCCTGCTTGGTGCACACTTAACTTCTCCAAAAGCAACCCTAAACTAATAAAAGTAAAATAAGCCCTCATTATGAAGAATCCATCAAGATGGCAGGCAATGAGCAACATTTTCAGTAAACATGAAGAAGGAGCGGCGCAGGAAACAACCTGAAGCCACACAATTTGAAACACTTAATGAACTGATTATAACTACAGCTGGTAAGATGACAGCATGTTTGCAGAAATGTGGACCCACTTTGAAGGCGAGAGGACCTCAAAGCAGAACCGTCGCTCAAAATCCAGTGCGGGTTTCACGGTGCACAGCCGCAAGTCTTCCTCCATGATTGTGCGCTGCTCGTCCTTGGAGCGCTTGCGGTACACTAGCTGACCATTCTGGATGATGAACCACCGCCTGTTCCAGGTCTTGAAGGCATTGGAGGTGCGCTTGAACAGGTATCCTTCCAGGCTGATGCCGTTGTTGGCTGAAGGGTCCTTATGGACTACTGGGATCACATCCTGGCAACAGAAGATATTTAATAGAAAACTGTAGCCTTACTATTGTATCAGCTTGCCCACCCAGTCGTATTCCAGTAAACAGTAAAATGGGAACATTCTCCTGGAAGGGTACTCTGCTTTCAAGTTATCTCCAACTTATCATCAGCGTGCTTTAGGCTGCAAAAGCTTTTAGGTTTTTTCATCACAACCTTTTCTAAGGCCCCTACTTTTTTTTCCAAATCTTTTACAGGGTGCAGCCCTTACATGCCTGTAAAAGTATGTTTAAGTTTTAGCATTACAACCTCTTGTAAGGCCCGCACTTTCTTTTCCAGAATACTTCACTGGGTACAGGCCTTACACGAGGCAGGCCTAGGTCTAATTAATGAAGCCTCAAACTGTGCTCAGTGTGCTGAACTGATCACCAATGCAGGGCAAACTCTCCTCAATGTTTTGTCATCCGCCAAACCCTCCAACTAGGTCTCACTGGTGCCGCTTCGATAAAGTCAGTGATTAAAGTTGTAGTTTGGCACCGAGCATGAGATACAGTGATGATAATGCCATTGCTGGCAGGACACCTAGTACAATCTAATATTGTCTTGCAGAAATTAAATGAGAGTATTCGCTTGATGCAATTTTTTTTTTCACGCTCCAAAGTAAGGGTGACAACATTACGGGAGTAAATATGGTATTTAAGACAACGGCATGAACATCAGAAGTAGTGACATTGTCTGATCCTGAGCTCAACCAAAGTGCATGTTTTTTTTTTTTTTCACATTGCTTGGCTATGCATTCATTAACTGGCACAAACATTTTTGCAACGACATAAACTTCCTAAAGCAAAACATTTCCCCGCCAAGATGTGCTAAGCATCACAAGAATGCTAGAGTACGTTACAGTTCGAAAACGATGCCACCAGGTGCTGCCACCAGCACTACCTGTTGACTTTTCTGTTCTGCTAATCCATAAAAACATTTGTCTACCAGCTACAACTCTCCAACATTGCCAGAAAGGCTACAGCAACATTACCATGCACATACCATTGCTTTTGTACCTCATTAGTCTGGAGCTGAGTCAAAGTGTGTTAGCATCTCTTTGCATGAAAATATAAAAGACACAGAATGCAGGACAAAACAGCAGAACTTATCTTCAAATATGTAATGTCGAACTTCATGAATCTGTCATCTTTTCCCGCTATGAACTCTTACTGTGTCAACTCACTCAACTGTCAAGGAAACATTGAACACTTCATATCAAGGGCTGCCTTGGAACGAGACATGAGACACTGGCCCAGATGTAAAAAACGTGTTTGTGCTCTAAACCTGAAGATCTTGTAAAGTGGTTAAGTAAGTGTTTTACCACTAATGTAAATGCATACAATTGTGTTTACTTTCTGCCTATGCAAAGTGCAATTTCATGCAACGATTATGTTTACACACTGCAAAGGTCACAACTTTTATATCCCTTGTATTACCTTGATATATACATGCAAATACATTAAGACTTTTATATTCTCGTGTCCCAGTGGCACATCCTCATTCTGTACTAGCGGCACTCACCTGTTCTGGAGGTTTAGCCAAGAATGAGTACACACCGAGAGGCATGTACCAAATGGCTAAATCATAGAAAATCTAGTAAATCAGAGAAGCCGCTCGATATAATGTGCTAGTCAATTAAATGGCTAGGTGTGCTATGGAAATGCATACGAGCTTACATGATGTGTTCAATTGTAGCCTTTTGCTTTGCTTCAATGAGAGCAACTAAAGTATGTCAAAGCTTCATCTTCATGAAACTGAAAGTAAAAAAAAAAAAAAAGCTTGGGCAGGATTTACCTTTGAGGTCACAAGAGTGTGCCTTGAGTCAAGTTGCTTTGAAAGGTCAGCAGACTCCTTGCTGAGCTTGTCAAGCTGCAAGGTGGCAAAAAATGAAATCATCAGCCATTCATCCACAACTTCTAAATGAGTGTTTTAAAAAAGAATAACACAGTCATGCTATTTTCAGACATTCCAAGCAATGAAAGTGACACTCACGGTGGCTCCCAGCTGCTTCAGAAAGGGCTCAGAGTCCTCAAACAGGTCCGAGCCTTGGTGAAAGTACGTACTGTAGGCACCCATCAGAGATAACAGCTGTAATATGAAGCCAAAATAACATGGGTTACAATAATTTCAGACTAGTACTGCTATGCATCAGCTATTGATTATTATGAGCTACTCACAGTTTGCAGCACCTCATGCCTCTTCTTGGACTGCAAACAGCTGAGCTGTATATAACGAAAAAAAAAAAAAAGCTTATTCTGACAAGGTTTTGTTCTAAAGATTGCATCAATACAAATGACGTCATACAATGGAAGTATTAACAAGTACACCAACTACCAAGCAAGGGGAGTCAAACACAGTCAAAACAGTGCGAGCTTTCTTTGAGCATGTTTATATGTACAACTTATTTCAGTTCCCACTAACTAGCCTTAGCTGTCGGTCTCAACAGTGTATTCTGTATGGGTATCACAAAAAGTAAGCAATTACCTGAAACTTATGTTACCATGCTTATTTTAGTTAACCAAATGAGTCACAAGGAAACCTGTCAGATGGATGCAAAATCATGAAAAGAAAAATAGCAACGAAGAAAACTGACACTCTATCCTCAAGAAGAAAGCTTTACTGCTGAAGAAAAATGCATCCTGGTCAGGGAACCAAATCCTACACCACTGCCTTTTAGGGGCCGATGCTCTACCAAACCGAAGTGGAATAAATCTGGGGGTTTAACGCCTAGAAGCTTCGTAATGGGCTGTCATGAGCACTGTAAGTGGGCCCTCTGGATTGATATTGACCATCTGGGATCTTTTGCATGAGGGCAAAGCATGATCCATGAAACACAAGTGTTTCTGTATTCTGCCTCCGCTAGAATCTGGCACTGCCGCTGCCGTATTGAGATAGTAACCAAGCCTATCAGCCTCACATATAAAGCGGGGAGTGACTTCAAGGCCAAAGATTCTGGTAAAAAGCCTCACCAAGGTCCTTCAATACTTTTCATCTGGTCACGAAACTTCCCCAAAAGTTTCATATAGGAACAGAAGGTCGCACCAGAGGCGCTGGCGTAAGTAGAAGGTGAACAACCTGCCGCGCCGGACGGCCCGGCCTGCTTGATCACGTAAATCTTTCATGACGAAAAGTGTCTCTCCCCCATTCATTTCAGCATGTTTGTAGAGTGAACATGCAATGGGAACTTTTGGAAAAATAATTTAATGTGCGATGCATTTGTGTTTGAATTATACACAGCACCGTTTTATGATAGACGTTGGCCCCCTCCCCACTACAGTCGGGTACAACTTCAGAAAAAAGGGGAGGCCCCGCCTAGATGACCGAAGCGCGACAGCCGAATGCTTCCACGACTAAAATAGTCCCGCTGAAAAAGTGGCGCTTCTGAAACGCGCAATTCTTGGTATAAATAAAGGCATTTGTATTTTGATGACTGGTTTAGAAGAGCTCTCATGTGCTACAGCACATGCCGGATCACGAGAGAAAAATAACCTCGTGCCTTCAACAGTGCTGCCCGTCGTCTGCTCTTTAGCTTCATTGCAAGTGACAAAAGTCACTTGCGGCGCTGTGTTGTGGGAAAGCACATCAAGCGCTGGCAGCAAACATTATGCCTGATTGTGTCACAGCACGCATTCTACAGCTTGCGCGTGCAGTGGGCACTGGTGGACAGCGATTTAATCAACGGTGCTACACAACGCTCGAACACGGCCGCTAGACGCTCGACTATCTCAGTGCTGACAACGATTGTTGATGCTAAGTTGAGGGCAAGAAATCTTTGCGTTGGAGGCTTCTTTTGCAAATATTTTCTGTTGAGACACTTGTAGGTTTGTTTCATGCCTGCACACATTCCTCATTTTTACTGAGAATGGTTTTGCTCCATCACCTCACCCCGTCTGACGAAAAATGCAGCAACACAGTGCATGAACACGCCCGCCGCTAACAGCAGGTACCAGACGTTGGCAAACTTTCCTCGTCGTAACTTCATTCACGAGCAAAATAAAACAACATGGAACAAACATGCAGGATGTGTGTTTGTAGCAGTGTGTCGCCACGGGATCCTGTTTTCAGGCAAAGCATAGCGCAATGTCAGCGATGCTCGCTGCAATATTTCTTCGCCGGATCTCGGCTCAGATTAAACGCACGCTGCACAAATGGTGCAGCCTGCACAAATATTTCCGGCATCATAGACCATCACAAACAGTTTGGGAATTCACTCTGACGAGGGGCTGATTCACACAGCTGACGCCACTTGGCCCAGTTCGAAGCGCGGGCGGCCATCTTTTCTGCCAGTGGGGTGACTGGCTGTCTAGCTCATGACGTCAGTCCAGAGTGCGCGCCCATTGGTGGATGCTCGTGTGCATCCGCTTCGGAGGAGTAAACGCCCCCTTTTCTCTAAAGTTGTACCCGACTATAGTGGCCTTCCTTGCACAAACTATTTCGTTTGGCTGTCTCATTTGCACTTTGCCTAGTTAGCTGTATTAGTCACTTATTAGTTGATTAGTTAGTAAGTTCATTATATTTGCTTAGTTATTATAGTTAGGCAGGTTATAAGTGAGTAATTTATTATATCAGTTGGATAATTTAATCAGTTGGTTAGCTTGGTTAGTTACTTTTGTTAGTTACCTTATTTATTTTGGTAGTTTAGTTGGTGTATTAGTTATTATTATGTAATTAGTTTATTGGTTGAGTTGGTTTTGTTACTGTAGTTTGTTACATTACTTCTTATTGAGTTTACTTAATGTAAATGATATATTAGTTACTTAGGTTAGTTAGTTATTAGTTTGATAATGACCTATTTGTTTGAGTAATCAATCAGCTGGTAATTAGTTTAGTAATAATTATTAATAATTTAGTAATGTAGTAATACTTTAGAAATAGAAATTCATTTGGTAGCCTTCTAATTAGTTTAGTAATTAGTTCCGTAATTAGCTGGTTAACATTGTTAGTTTGAAACGCAGGTTTCTTTATGCATAATTATGTAAAAGTATGACGTGAACTTGCTCTGTAGTCAGTTTCTAACGATGGAGTAGTCCAAGTGTAAAATTGGAATTATGATTAAGCTGCTGTTGCGAATGCAGTTGGTCCTAGAAATGAAACAAGGCATTGTGGTTGTTTCAAAATTGTTTGCATTTAAGTTGCTGAACACTGCACAGAAACAGGGTTACGATTTGCACATTGTGTTGACAATATTCACACGCCAAGACAGGCAGTCAACCTTTGCGCAAAGCGAGAGTACACACAGAACGCCTGTGGTGTTCGTTTGGAGTCTCCTTCATTCCACCTTCTACTTGCGCCAGTGCTACGTGCACTGCGGGCGCTATATGGAGCTCTTCCATAATTTACGCAGAAGTTTCGTGACCAGATAAAAATTATTGAAGCACCCTGGGCCTCAACTTATATTCAAATAAATATGGTATGTACAGTGGTAGCAAAATTTTCAATAATCTGCAAGAACAATTTGAAACAGCACATTCAAGATGTGTGTGCAGGTTTTGGCCAGCAGCTTGGCTTGACAACACGCTCATCTTGTGTGACCGTACCGATTGCACAGTCGTGTTTTAATGATGGTGCAAAACGTGTTTGTAATCTGAACTGCTTACACGACACATACCAGCACAGCAAGCTGCCAACAGATTGTCAAAGTAGACAGGAGCCTTCTTGAAGAAGCTCGACCAGGTTCAATGCTCATTCTTTCTTTAGTAAATGTGTGTACTACTACTTGCTTGAATTGCTTTCACACAGACCAGATTGTGACCACTTGTTCAGTGCTCAAGCTCCCCTAAACATATGAACAGGTTGCCCATCATCATCACCATCAGCCTGGTTACGCCCACTGCAGGGCAAAGGCCTCTCCCATACTTCTCCAACTACCCCGGTCATGTACTAATTGCGGCCATGTCGTCCCTGCAAACTTCTTAATCTCATCCGCCCATCTAACTTTCTGCCGCCCCCTGCTATGCTTCCCTTCCCTTGGAATCCAGTATGTAACCCTTAATGACCATCAGTTATCTTCCCTCCTCATTTCATGTCTTGCCCATGCCCCCCCATTTCTTTTTCTTGATTTCAACTAAGATGTCATTAACTCGCGTTTGTCCCCTCACCCAATGTGCTCTTTTCTTATCCCTTAATGTTACACCCGTCATTCTTCTTTCCATAGCTCGTTGCGTCGTCCTCAATTTAAGTAGAACCCTTTTCATAAGCCTCCAGGTTTCTGCCCTGTACGTGAGTACTGGTAAGACACAGCTGTTATACACATTTCTCTGTGTTGCAGATATATAGCCCTAATAATGAATGAAACCAACATGAACATACTTGATGAACATAATCAAGTGTCAAGTGCTGAAAGCAGGACCGAGTGGCAATCAGCACATTGTGGGCATCCTCACACTCCGACGCCTTGGTGCGTTGCACCTGCGAGTTTCGGAACAGCGCATTGTCCAGGTCGTCACTGATCTTCTCAAAGTGTCGTCGCGTCTCCTTGCTCTGGCGGATGTCCCTGAAATAAATCGAGCATTGACAAGCATGGCTGAACAGGCCTTCTAGCATACCTTATGAAGAGGTCTAATTATCTTTTGTATGTGCTTTACAGTACTATACATAACTACATATACTCTATATTTAACATTACAGGTGTTACGCATGTTTGAAATTTTTCACTTCAAATAAAATGACCAGTTAATAGACAGTACTAATTCTCTCACACAGAAATTAGCTTGTTCATGCTGTTGTCAATAATAAAAATACCTGCTGACACAGTCTATAACAGATACATAAATAAGGTATTTGGAATTAAGACAAGAAAGTTAGAAGTTGCTGTTTACATTATTATACTACTGTATATAAACATGCAAGTCCAAAAGAACTGCTAAACATTAGATGTAACTAAATTTGTGCAGCTTGTACCATAGAAAAGTTACGTACTATGCTATCACCTTGGAAATGGTCTTAAAAATTATGGATTTCAACAAGTGTAAAATTACAGAATTTAGTGTTTATGTGTTAGTGTGTATAGCTGGGTAAACATTTCAAACTTACACCTTGATGAAATGGCTCAGGTTTTTCACTATAGACTTCTGTGCATGCTCGAGGAGTATCTGAGAAATAAAGAACAAATATAAACACATAATAAATTCTGTCCTTCCTTAACAGATAACCTATAACATTCACATGTGCCATATTTGCAGAGCCATGAAGTTGCACTCACCGACTGATATTTCAACACGTCTGTAAGAATCTGTATAAACCTATTTAGAGAACTCTGAAATGATGAAGTTCACATTAGTAAACACTGCACATTCCTTGTCTGTCAAATGACAGAATGCATCCGCTAGAAACCAAAACTATATTACAAACCACAATGGATGCATCGTCCTTGAAATAACCAACCAAATCCCAGATGCCGTTGATAAATGCACTATGAAAACAGAGAGAAAATAAATGTTTACTCCATACAACAAATGTGCTAATCTCAAAATAGAAAATTAGCACAGCATATGTCATATACATGCACACACACAGGCTACAGACACTAGCATTTTCGTAATAATTGGCAATCTGCATTGAGATTAGTGACGTTTTAACGAGATCTGAGAGATGTGAAAAGAGTTGCAACTAAATCTAATCGTCAGACAACTCAAATGGGCGTACCTCTTCGCTGTGACATGGCTTTTCCCAGTCTCAACCATGTTGGTGCACAGCTTTACCAACTGCAAGGCAAGATTGCAATTAATATTTAACGAGACCAATGCGAAAAAGAATGGTTTCCGGCAGTGGACTGATACACGGGCGGATACTTACTTTATCAAGCTTAATTTCTAGTTGATCGATGCTCTCTTCATTTTCCTCTAGTGCCTCCCTAAGTAAATAATATAGGACACATTACTTTCATCAAGCACATACTGAACTGCAATAGCGTTCTTGCTCGCAGATCAGTAGTTTAGTGTAACAAGATCCGCCGCCAAGCGACGCGAGCCCGGAGGGAAGTCGTTAATCTGAAGGCTATCGCCTTCGAAGCATCCTGTCTATCGACAGGCATATATTAATCGAGACAAGTGAAACTTTCCGACATACAAGAAATACTAGTAAGTGACCTTAAACTGCTCTGAACATTGAGAAACGGTGAGAAGATAGCAGTACTTTCGTACAGCGCAGAGCGAAACGGTAAACTGCAACCACCCATACACGACCCAACTATCGAGGCAACTCACCGAAATTTCGGAGAGTCCCGGATACATTCGTCGAGGTCTATGATCGGCCTCATGATGAAGTGTCGCTTCTAGATTCGATGCCAGTCCATTTGATCGGTGTTGTTGGTGCCGTCTAAAAGCTGTTACGGAGAAGTCCACCTGAGCCACAGATCAACACACCATCGTCTATATGAATCATGCGACTACAGACACCCCCCCTCTTGAACGCGTGCGGCGTAACATGGTAACATCGCGGTGGTGGCGCAAGCACTCAACCTAAATTCACTCGTTCTCGAAGAAAAAGAGAGAGAAAAATAAAACGCATTCAAGGATCGTGAGACGGTGCGACCATGAAATGGGATTTATTTCCGTGCACGCCCGCTAATCGGCGTGAAGAAAAATATTAGCAAATAGCGCAAGTACACAAAGCAAGGCGAAGTAAGTAGGAGGCGTCATCTTCTTCAACGCCCCTGGCGGTCGTTTTCACTGCCCCACTCCCACGTCGCCTCCTCGTCCTCGTTCGTGCGCCTGTCTGAACGTTCCTTGTGTGCCACAGTCGATCGGCACGGGTCAGTTCGACCGGGAAGACCTGTCAAGCTTGTGCGGCCAAGCAGCCTGCTCTTTCGCTTTACTTGCGGCCTCGCTAAATCGTAAGTGAACGCCTTTTTGCACGTAGGGCAAGGCGGCGAGCGGGATCCCCTCAGTAACCCTCCCAGCGAAGCCGGCTCGAATTCACCCTTCCTTCCTGGGGTGACATTGTTCGACCTTGGGTTCGAAAAGGTAGTGCTGCCCAGTACTGACGCGGCTAACGAATCGAGCAGCGCTTCCCGTCATCTATATTGTCATACGTGATCGGCGCTTCTGCATCGGCCCGATTTTTCTTGACGTTTCAGCCGGTGCTGCTGAATCGGCAATGAATAGTGAGCTCCCGATCGTCATCTAGAGCATCAAAATCACTCTGTTTGACAGTTTAGTCATATGTTGCATCACTTCGAAGTAAATAGATTTGTTGTGTTTTCCGGCGTGCTTTCGTGCTAGCGGATGCGTTGTGCCGAACCGTTTGTTGTTGTTAAAGGCAGGACTTCGGTACTTCGGTTGTTATTTGGCTTTAAACGCTAATTTTCTCGCAGAGTGATAATGCCGATCAAGAAGATATACGCCCGCCAGATCTTCGACAGCAGGGGCAACCCGACCGTGGAAGTCGACTTGCTGACTGAGAAAGGTATGAACGATGTTGTGGTATTTCGATAGGTCATAGGTCGATGCAGGGTGATGACGCTTTGAAGGTCACGTATTCGCACGAACGCACTGCTGATGCTGCAAGATTGCGTTTTGTTGCCTATGACCGGCTGGCGATGCGTTCTTTATTCCGTATATTTCATTATGTGCTAACCTTTAAAGCGTGTAAGCTTGCCTTGCCTTGCCTTGTATTTCGTATACCTCACAGGCTCCAGACGCAGTATTGTGTGAGAGGGGCGGTACAGGTAACAATTGTGGAGCAAAAACGTGTTTTTGTTACATAAGTATGAACACAACGAGAATCAAATAATAAGCCCTGCTTTTCCAGGAATAGTAGTGCAAGAGCGCATCCACGGGAGTGCTTCATGAAATGCTGCAGAGGGCTTGCAGTATTTTTTTTATTGCTTGCTCATACAAGAAGACTGGCAGCAATTTCAAAAGTTAATATAGGGTAATATAGGGTAACCAAGATGTGAACTAGCCGCAATAAATGAGTTTGCTAATAATTACCCCAGGGTCAAAAACGACAGCTGTCACTGCTTAGGAGGTTGTTAGCATTCGCCGAGTTGGAATGCATCCAACAAAGCTTGGATAAAAATAAGAGCAGCACAAAGGCCCAGAAGGTAGTGTATTTTGAGTTGCTTTTGAGCTCAGTTTTATCCTGTTGGCCTTGATATGTCTCGAATGTATTTTTGCTTTGATCATGGATGTTGCCAAAACTGGCCTGTATAACCTGCGTATGTATAGGACAGCAGCAGGCATAGCACATCCACTACTTTTTCTGCAGGAAGTTTTCAAGAGCCTTTAGGGCACAGGAATTTCTTAATTCGCTGTATCCAATAACAGAATGCAATTTTCTCTGGGCTTCTGAGTTCGCACGTTTACCAGAAAGCATGTGCCATTTAAAATATTTTAAGTTGGTAAGAGTGTTATAGAGTTGGTAAAAGTAAGAGAGTTGGTATGTGTTCCCTGCTGTAGCTGGGAACACATAAAATCAGCAAGCTGCTGTGTATGCACATGGACTCTCAGGAGTGGAATGATAAATACTGAGCACAGATTTATGGTGTCCTTGAAACGTGCATGTGCGAAAAGACCGTGTATTGTGCATTGGGTGCACATTAAAGGGGCCTGGGACCTCTTCTCATAAATATCGAGAAATGCATTCTAAGTTAAGACTGTTTCAGAAATACGTTGCCACAAGAAGTACTTCAGTGGGTTCAGCAGAAGCTTAGTTATTGGCAATCAAACGTCTTCTACGCGATGCTTCTGCTCCTTCTTCAACGACTTGCACTGCGAAGGCTAAGGCGAAGCAAGGCACACCCGCAATGCTCCGCCTACTGAACGTCACTGTGGAGCGCAGTTCTAATTTGATTTTGGATGTTCATGTAGGCGGCACCACTTCCTATTTTGATGCCTACAACGTGCCAGACACAGTTGCCCTTATGTGAGCTGCAGTGTGCTCAGTCAGTGGACTCATCGTGGTGGCCGTGGTATTCACTCTATTCTGAAGACCGCAGCTACATGCAACTGTAGTGTGTATGTGCAACATTTGGTTTCTGCTCAACAGGGCTTGAGTGTGCGCTCATATGCTCCAGCCTGGCCATGTTATGTGGTGCGGATTGGCCTTGTCCTGCACCAGCTAGACTGACAGATAGTAGCCACATCCAACTTGCGCATCTTGAAGCGTCATCAATAGCTCAATTTGAAGCAAAGTCTGCCAAGGCATCTTACCAAGAGTGAGCCCGTGCTGGGTGTGTGTGGTCTGACCTTAAGTTTTGCATGGTTCGAGACAAGTTGAGTGTTCAAAATTGGAGTCACAATGGCTACGACACTGATGAAGTGGGGTGGCAAAAGTTCAATTCCTATTTGGGCGACCACAGGCTAGCGTGGCCGAAGTTCGAAAGCAGATTTTTGCTTACTTCAGCCTGTTTATTACAGTGCATCAATAAATGTGCATAGTAACAGTAGGAAGAAGTGCATTGATCCAAACACCCTTCATGATTGAAGTCAGCTACTGGCCAATAGCAGCCATGTATGGGAATCTGCTATGTTCTGAAATAAAGCGTCCAGACAAGATTGAGGAGCAGGCTTCAGTTGAAAAGAGAGCGTTTGAGAAAAAAAGGTGACTTCACACTCCGCTTGCAAGCTCCACGTGCCGGGCACGACTGCAAAATTTGGCTGAGATGTTCACCACAGCGTATGCTATTCACAGCCTGTGTTCTGTCACCAAGCCTGAGGAGAACCCCAGGTGGTCAAAATTATTCCAGTGTTCCCCGCTACAGCATGCCTCATAATCATATCGTGGTTTTGGCATGTAAAACCCCAGAATCTCAAATGTCTCATTGTGGTTGGAACTGATGTAATGTTGCAAAACTGCCAGTCACCTTGCCCCATCTAAATTGCTAGGTAACTTGGACACAAACTGAAAAAAAAAAAAAAGGAAATGGCTGGTTTGCTTGTACCTAAATGTCCTGCTTTTTGCGGAGCTCTTCTACGCTCATGACTCTTCTTGTACAGGAACTCTGAATCTGGGGTTGCTTTGCACTCAAATCTAAATAGACAGTCATTTTTTGCATTCCGCTCCCATCGTGATGGCACTGTTGAGACCAGGAATTGCATCAGTAAGGAAACTTAATGCAGTGTCCTTAGTATGCTTCATCCGCACCAAGCATTAGTTTGGTAGACCTGTTCACACGGCTTAAGTTCGTCAAGCATACATGGTACATATCACATGAACCATAGAGATAGAACATGTCCACAGACCTGTCCTTATAGGGAGTGTCTATGTAGCTCAAACAGGATGGTTGGTGCATGAGTGTACCGATAAGGAACATGCATAGCTTATCAAGGGCAATGACATAATCTTCTCATAGCCTGCCTTATACTGTAGATTTTTCCATTGTGATCTTATTTTTGTGATGTAGTAGCAAATACAATCTGACAATACATTGCCATTTAACTTGTTCTATTCATTGTTTGCAATTGTGGTTCACCAATAATCTTTTTTAAAAAATATTTATGAGCATTATATATAACTAAAATAAATAAATAGCAGCTGAAAATCTCAAGCCTACTTACACTGCAGTTTTTTTTTTTCTCTTTAGATACATGTATTATTTTTGTGGCTGTGCATACATGTCTGTCTGTGCCAGAGCTTTAAAATGGCACGGGAAACCGTAATCGAGCCAAGTTAGTTTATGTACAATGTGGCAACATTCATAGTAACTCCACTCAAAACATAACATCTATCACACATTATTTACCTGCTTAAATGGCAAGCGAGTTCTGAGCCAGTTTAGCCAAATTTAGTACATATTTGCCTCCTATAAATGGTTTTCGCAATGCGCAACCCACCTTCCGCAGGACTGTTTCGTGCTGCTGTGCCATCGGGAGCATCGACTGGAATCCACGAGGCCCTCGAACTGCGTGATGGAGACAAGTCCAGGTACATGGGCAAGGGCGTTTCCAAGGCTGTGAACAATGTGAACCTAGTGATTGCACCCCAGCTCATTGGCAAGAACTTCGACGTCACCGACCAGACGGCCATTGATGAATTCATGCTTCAGCTGGATGGCACCGAGAACAAAGGTCAGTGTTTGTGCTCGTGTTATTTGCAGAAGTGTGCTGGTGGGGAACGTGCGCAAGGTGAAGCAGCAGTGGCGTGTAGAAACATTGACAGACAAGCGAAAACGTTGATTCTTTATGGCATACTTTTGCAAGTCTTTAAAGACAAGACATATAAATACTCGAACTGTTTATTTTTCATCTAAATGTGCAAAATAGAACCAAAAATAAGCGTATTCAATTAAAAAAAAATGGCTGAAACCTGATCAGCAATAGGGGTGCAACACCACACAGCATGCTGCAGGCGAGCTTCACCCCAAGCCACGTATGGCTTTGTTTAGAATTTGTACAGACAGTTGTCGTAGGATCTGAAATACAAGTGTACATTGCATTTCCTCTACACTGCATGCATGATACCACTGCACCTGGGGACCTTGCCAAACTTCCTTGTCTTGTGTTTCTGCTGTAATCCAAGAAGTTATTGCTGCTTGTCATTCAGTGCCTGGCATTCAGGCTTAGACTTACTGCCTATCATTCATGCTAGAAACGCTGTACTCAATATCAAAACTCTGATAGAAAAAAATTTTTTTTTTGTTCTGGTTTATGAAGGGTGAAGCTGTCATGGGCTGTATTCCGACTTTAGTAACTAATAATCTTGGGCTCAAGTGCCCTCCAATGGACAGACAAATAGGTAGAAAACATAATTAAGAATTAAGTTTGTTGCAATGTGCCTACTGCTCATCATTCATCAGGCATGACGTTTATTCATTGTTGTACAATTCCTCAACTGCTTTCTCTCTTCGAAAGTGTGATATTCTAGCACTTGAAGCAGAAGTGATAAAGGCCTGAAATATAAAACTGCTGGAAGCTTTTTATTATTATTCCTTTTTCTTTATGGGAGCACCAAGTTCATAACTTCTTAACTGCACCCAAAAGACTGATCTCTTAGTTCTGTCAACTGCTAAAGCATCCAAAGTGGACAAATATAGTCATGTTGGATAAGAACTTACATGGAGCTGTTGCATTGCTCACATTATATTTACTGAAATTGTGTCCAAAATTGCTTCAATGCTATATGCCATACTCGCCTATAACCAGATTAGCCAAAGCGAAATTTCGTTGCAGTTGGTCTCTTGTTTGCATGCAGGCAACCTGGGTGCGAACGCGATTCTCGGTGTGTCGCTGGCGGTGTGTAAGGCGGGTGCAGCGCAGAAGGGAGTGCCGCTCTACCGCCACATTGCCGACCTGGCGGGCAACTCGAAGGTGGTCATGCCGGTGCCTGCTTTCAATGTGATCAATGGTGGCAGCCATGCTGGCAACAAGCTGGCCATGCAGGAGTTCATGATCCTGCCAACGGGCGCCCCCTCTTTCACCGAGGCAATGCGCATGGGCTCCGAAGTGTACCACACCCTCAAGGGTGTCATCAAGAAGAAGTGAGGATCACCAGCTTCCTTCTCCGTTTGTTTGATGCCACACGCTCGCACTTATGTGTGTCTCCAGTGTAATTGAGAGATCCTGTTCACTTGCTGCCATTGACCTTTGAGCAAGTGCGCTCTTGCCTTTTTCTCTCTTGCGCATCTTGGAACTGTTTGCTGTTGCTTTTTATTGTGCCTCCACAAAATATAAATGCTTGTTAGATATAGAACTAACGACAGAACAATACACCTGGCACAGTGCAGCCTCCAAGCTTTGCCACTGCACTGCTAATTTCGGTCCCTAGTGCATCGCCAATGTGCGTTACGCATTGGCATTGCCACCACTTAATCGGAGACACTAGCCTTCATTGCATTGTTTAAAAAGAATTCTGTCTACACCCAGGGGAGGGCCTCTTATCACCCTGCCTTGCTTGCTTTAAATTGTGCTGTACCCCTCTCTTATGGTCCTTCCTAAAATCATCACTGCCAAGTTTATGCTTCAAGACCACAAGTGCCATAGAAACCTGTCGCGTATGGAAAGCTGGAATGCTTGATCTAGTTGCTGGCTTCAATAACTGAGCAACAAGGTTTATAGCAGTGAGGACACAAGCAGCAGTGGAATGACTTGAACCTATTCGTGTGATAGTTGACGCGATACAGTGCACATGTTTTCAGTTTAATTTTTGGTTCTGTGTAGTTTGCGTGTAGCATTAATTAGATATGCTTGTTAATAAATCAAAAGCAAAATCCATACAGGGAGTCTGGTTACGTTTCCCACAAACTTTACTTACACACGAAGTGTGAAATAGAGCTAACATATTTTGTTGCATATTCGTCATGTAATCCTAAGTTGAACCTCGGTGCAGTCAACTTGCATTATTTCGACCATGACGAGACAGCTGAAATTGATCAAGTTATCCGGCATGTTAAACAATATGCAGAAAAAAAGACTCCAAAATGCACATCTGGTTCATTTGGCAGTATTTGCCCGATTCAAAGACGCCCCCAGAATCAAACCCTTGGCCACTTTCCATGTGTCCAAAGTAGAAACCTAACGTGTGCCCAAATTTTTAGCAACAAAAATGGGAAAGGGTCTAAATATTATGTGCGCATTAGTGGCCGGTTTCCTGAAGTCAGCTTCGCTGCAGTGTTTTTAGTCGCTTCGTCGCAGTACAGTCGTGTTATGCGTTATGCGGTAAAGCGGACGGACGCTGCAAACGCGGTTTTAGAATTCGATTCTGACCGCGCAGGCAATTTCCGGCTCAGTTTTCTTGGAAAGGTGCCATAGGGGTCAGGCGCATGCATGCTGACTGTTTGAATTCTGTGGTGAAGACCAATTTTAGGATCGAAATAACCAAAGGTAGCCCCATAGAAATGTGGGGACGTGCCACCTGGGACCTTTGATCAGGATCGAATTAATGGAAGTCTAACATAACATAACAAAATAAATATATAATTTGGTAGGCCGCGCTTTATTTTACTGGAATATTCTCCTGCCATAACAAAATTGAATATGTGTGGTTTGACATGGTATCGATTATAATGAAACAAATTTTTATTTAAGCACACCTCAAGATGTATATTCTGGTTGCAAAAATGTCAAACATAGTTGCCAACTGATTTTTTTACTGCTGATTCTTTGAACCTGGCACTGCCACCTAGCCATCTAGCACGTATCTGTAACAGCAATAACCAAAATTTCAGATGTTCCACAATATTTCTGGCATCAACAAAGTTGCTGCCATGGAAACTGCAATTTTTGTTGCATATTCCTGACAAAGCAGCACTGGTTCGGTTAGGCCTAGTGTCTTCAGCAGTGCACTCAGGATAGTGATTGGTGACGAGCCATTGTGATAAGCTCGCCACCAATGTGTTCACGCTCTTAGACCTTATCGGGGATCTTGCTCAGACACACAGGCTTGACTGATGACTGCGGTAACGGAATACAAATCCGTGAGCAGGCCCTTTCATGTCCAAAAACTCTGTCCACAACGTGCACATTCTGGCTGATGACTTGGCTTGGTTGGATCACAGTTGGCCAGCCAATGTGCCAATGTTGTATTCATGGCAGCGCAGAACGCACGTGTGTAATTTATTATTCCAATGCCTCATCCAGTGCTTTAGGATGACCACGGTTATCCAAGTCAGCAGAAGATCCTTTGCTGTCCCGTCGGGAGCACCTCACTTGCATTTCTCTCCCATAGACATTATCGCAATTTTCCCCCCCAATATCTGTGTGTATGCTTGTAAATAATATTGGATACCACAAGGGTACTTTCTTTGTGTTCGATGTGACTTTACTATAACGAGGCTTTACTGTATTATTAACCTGCCTACATTTCCCCCAATTTGTACCACTGCTTAGGCTCAACGTTCATGTTGGTGTACAGGTTCGGCTTGGATGCCACTGCTGTTGGTGACGAGGGTGGCTTTGCGCCAAACTTCCAGGACAACAGGGAGGCCCTCGAGTTGCTCCAGGAGGCCATCAATTTAGCTGGGTACGGAGGACAAGTTGAAATTGGAATGGACGTTGCTGCCTCGGAGTTCTACAAGAATGGTGAGGAATTGTTTTCCTTGCATGATTTTAAGCATGACTGTTTTCCATATGAATGAATAGACCATTTATGTCAGAATGGCTCATTGGCCTAAGTGAAGAAGAGGGTTGCAGGAGTATAAAGGGAAAAATAAATAAAAGGGAAGGGGGGATTGCTAAACCAAGAAAACGGCCTTGCGGTGTAAATCATTAGGGTGTTGGGGTTATACAGTCCATCTACAACGACATGACCTGTATAACGAAGGATTATGTCCCGGCTGAGATCCTATGTGTCATATGTATTGTGAATGCCTTTACTATGAACACTGCTAACAAATTTACCTCTACAACGAAGGAATTTGGTGTCCCTGGTGGCTGATTTGTTGCTTTGCAAAGAATGCATGTACAGTCAACGACTGAATTTTCGGACGCCCAAATTTTCGGACATGCCTGATATTTCGGACGTCTTCGCGGCACCGCCACGAGCCCCATAGAATCAATGTATACGGACATCTGAAGTTTCGGACGCTCGAACCTCCCGCCGTCCAATTTTCCGGACTTTTTGATGCGACGGAAGGTCCTTTGGCTCCTCGCGCAGCGCCCTTGCGCAGGAAATCGACTTGCAGCCGAAGCATATCACCGCTTTGAATCACAACTAGCCAAATCTAGCCGTCACACACCGATTTGGTCTGGCCACGCTGGTTCTGTTCATCGCCGCACTTCCGCCTCCGGCGGAGTTTTTGGAGCGGCGCGGCGGCGCCATTTCATTTGTTAGCGTAGGCCACGTTTTGGCTAGCGTGGTGTGTGGTTGTGCTTTCAAGTGTGCTCTGCGACGCTAGGCCTAGGTGCTTCGACGCTCGTCTGCGAACTGCACTGTTCGAAACTTGAGGATTTCGCTTGCCTTCGATGGCCCCCACTCCGTCTTCGTCGTCCTCGCCGATGGCATCGAAGCGCGGAAAGCAGTACCATCGGTTAACGATGGAGAAGAAAGCCGCCATTATTAAGCAAGTCGTGATCGGCCCATCGCAGGCTGACGTGAGCAAGAAGTTCGGCATGGAGCGAGGAGTCAGGTTGTGGGGGATTCGAAAGACTCCGATGTTGAAAATGAGGAGCCAATGCCTGCGCCGCCTACAAGCGCCGAGTTGACGCGAGCACTGTTGACTCTTTCATCGGTGTACAGTGCTGAAGTGACCCTTGCTCAGATCGAGGTGAATATGATCGCATGCAACTGGAACACCGTCCAAACAGCAATCAACAAGTTCTTCAAGCCACTGCAGCAATAAAACCGGCTGCCCGACGATGCACATGTACATAATAAACCGGCAGTCGGCTGCATACAGAGTTTTTGAATGCGTTTTTTTATAGCCACTTCACTGATGCTTTGGCTGGGTTTCGGAAACCTGGTACTTTTCCCTTTACCTCTAGATCCGAGAAAAAATGAAAAAAAAAGCGCATTTTTTGCATGCATTCATTTTTTCGGACTGCCTGAATTTTCGGACATTTTTACGTTCCCTAGAGGGTCCGAAAAATCGGTCGTTGACTGTAGCGGTGCACTCTGCGCTAGCCCTAACCGCAGTGCTCGCTTCACACTTGACGAGCGTGCAGATTTCACTAGTAGGCCTACTACACTACAGGCATCATTCAGCTTGTATGCTGCTTGTGGCGATGCGTCAGCGGGTGCGACAGCTGACGAACACGTTACATTTAATCATGAAGTGACAATGTAATCGTAACTGACAACTGACGACATCGTCAAGCCACCTGGGTTGGAAAGAATGCGAATGTGTATGAAGGCAACAGTGATGAAAGTCCTGTAAACAAACCATGAATCTTGACTGCAAGGGAGGCGATTGCACCATACGATTATCTGAAGCTTTACTTAGCTCTTGCGTTTCGCTGCTGAGCATGCTGTGAACTTCGATGCAATAAGGTTGACTGCAGTTGCCCATTCTGTCAAATAGTGCAAATCTAAAAAATGATGACTTGTTTCACTATGTCTCTCTTGAATTCGTTAGATAAAGGTTTTCTTTTATTGAGTGTACTTGCTTAGCCTACGTTTTCGTGAGCTGCACAGTACACGACTTTTACAATGAAGTGACATGTGCAAAGAAGTATTTTCGAGGCTCCAAACACTTCATTATACAGGCATTTGGCTGTATGTGAATTTTGCCTTGAGATGTGGCTTCATGGCAGTGTAAGTCACATCTCAAGGCAATCGCCATTCTAAGTTTTTCTCTCCTAGGGTGATTTTCTTGGGGAAAAAGCCAGCGTAGTGCTGCATTCAATTTGAGCCACTGTTTTCACTTGATCTTTCTATGGCCAGGCGAAAATAAGCGTTCACAGCAAGGGATAACATTTGTTCATCACATTCAGTTGCCTAAGCTCTGCCAAGACACTCTGCCACTAAAGGAGTTGCTATTTTCCATGGCACCCCCATAAAAAAAAAAATAATAATAAACTTATTCGATTTCAGTGTCATCGCTTTCCAAAAGACTGCAAATTATTGCCGTTGATTTAAGCAGTGCTATTGAAGACATGTAGTGGGTGCACTGAACAATTCACATTCTTGCAGGCAAGTACGATCTTGACTTCAAGAACGAGAATTCCAACCCTGATAATTACCTGGACCGGGATGCGCTGAAGGCTATGTATGAGGATTTCATCCGGTCTTACCCCATCGCTTCCATTGAGGACCCCTTTGAGCAGGACGACTGGGATGCCTGGACTTCCCTTAACACGGCAACGCAGATCCAGATTGTCGGGTAAGCTATGGCTGGCTGGTCACAGAGTTGAGGGTTGCTCGTCATTGGACGACATTTATACTCAAGGGTCCGAGGGGTTCTCAAACTGGGTTCCATGAATGGAGTCTTAAAAGTCTCGTGAGCACTCGGAACAAATTTGACCCCATTCCATTTTTCCTGATTCACTTCCACAATTTATCAATTTAGAGAACAAATACTGCATTGCATTTTGGCTTTGACGGCACCACGCCACATTCGCACTTCAGTTGTCAGCGAGAAACCTGTGCAGCAGCAGCACGCAAGACTCGTCACTTAAAAGGAGAATCTAACATTCACCCGTTTTGTAGCACGAAGCTACAAAGGAAGCTGATACAGGCTTCTCGGGAAGAAAGCATCGCAGTTGAAAAAAAATTTGTCCTTGTCTGGGATCAGGACGAATCTTGGAGTAAGGCCAGACCAAGACAAATTTTTTTTACTCTGTGAACCTTTCTTTCTGAGAAACCCGTATCGGTTTCCTTCGTAGCTTCGTGCCACAACACGGGGGTGAATATTGAATTGTCCATTTCATGAACTTTCCTCCACCTTGCAAGGTTCTACAAAACTGATTTGCCAAGACTGATTATTATGCCACTTGCGGGCCCATGGTAGTCGTGCCGAGCGATTTTGGGCCCGTTGGTGTCAGCACGGAGTGGTTTCAAAAGAGGCTGGTTTGCTAGTGTGCTGCATCACTTTCATAAAAACGAAAAAACATGCAACAAGCGTTACGATACGCGCGAGGGTCACTGCCTGCATGCCGGGTGATGTAGGCATTTAGACTTAGTATTGTTATCTGTACTATCAAAGACCATTCGGTAGAGTGAGTGACTTGTTGCGACGTTTGAAAAGAATACGATACACTTTTGTGTGTCTGACACTTTGTTCACGTGATGACGCCAATTTATGACATGCAATGCTTGTAAAACAGTCTGACCTACTTATAACGATTTGAGATATACCAAATTATTGGCTATAACGACCACATTTCATTGCATTCACAATTTTAGAACATCTTCAAAAGTGCCGTCCTGTTACAATAAACTCTTCAAACCCATTCACGGTACAAGCAGGGTGCGCATGAAAAGCATTCATTGTGCCATGGTTTGAGTGCACTTGAAAGACATCCGAATGGCCAGTTAATTATGAAGCCCCTGTGTTGTCTTACAACGTTAAATAGCATTCTTAAATCCTTGGGATATTAAATGAATCAATAATTTGCTGCCTTTGCATTAGTACTCATTCGCCAGAATATGGAATGAATTCCCTAACGATTCGGTTTAGTCCTGTTACCTTCTCCAGGCGTGCAACAATCTGACCAGGACAGCATCTTGTGTAACCCTTGGTATCAGTTCTAAGAGCAGTAATGGCGAAGTCTTCTTGTTTTTGGAAAGCTATTTTTCTTAGCCTTTCCTATCTACTAGACTCGTGTCGGTGTTAACCCCCACGTGCTCAACTTTTCAGAGATGACCTGACTGTCACTAATCCCAAGCGGATTCAGACGGCCGTGGACAAGAATGCCTGCAACTGCCTGCTCCTCAAGGTCAACCAGATTGGCACCGTCACGGAATCGATCCGGGCGTAAGTTGAATAGCAGCGCTCTGTTGCAGAGTTTTTCACGCAGAAACAGCTTAGATCGCTTATAACGTAACCGCTTACAGTGCAGAACCGGCTATAATGTGACCTTTTCCGACTCCCATTTATCCTCCCATAGAAAGAACTCCATGCATATGCATACCGCTTATAGTGCAGCTGTGAGACAAGAAGTACCAGTTAAAATGCAATTTTTACAGGAAAATCCGGCAGACAGGTGTGGTAACAAGCGAGATCAAGACATTTAGTGATGGTATCTACTGATATCAAAATGCTATGCGCTCAAAATGTTATTTTTAAAGAAATCTTTTTAAAATTTGGATCATGAAAAGCGGGGAGTGCAAATCTCTACACGAGTAAATACAGTAATTGTTGCGCAGAACATTGTGGCACTGATCCACGTATACATTTGTCATTGCCTTTCATTGTGCTTCTAAGTTGGCCGTATCCACTCCTCTCTGCACATTCAGTCATCAGCTGGCACGCAAGAGTGGCTGGGGCACCATGGTGTCCCACCGCAGCGGTGAGACCGAAGATTCGACAATCGCAGACATCGTGGTGGGTCTGAGCGCGGGACAAATCAAGACTGGTGCCCCCTGCCGTTCCGAGCGTCTGAGCAAGTACAACCAGCTGCTGCGTATCGAGGAGCAGCTTGGAGGCAATGCTGTCTACGCCGGCAAGAACTTCCGCCACCCCCAGTAGGCCGAACCAACAAGGAAGGAAGCAATGTCGCTGACCCCTTTAACTCTTCCTTCTAGACACTTACATCGTAGAGGTGACAGTATATACCTGCCTTGGTTTTTTTTTCTCCGCCCCGGTGCGAGGCAGTCTTCCTTTTTTTTTCCTTCTCTTCAAAATTCTGCTAGTCACCAAAAATAAAATTGCCACAGTGCTTATCTTTTGTGGTCATTACGAGGCTTTCGACATCTAAAAGGTCCCATGTTTTGGGACTGGTGCCATCTGCCTCTAGCTCTGGATGATGCTATTGCCGTAATGTGGTGGCATAGGTGTTACAAGCACCGACTTAAGATCCGGTGAAGTGCTGCTGTGCAGCATCACTGCAGGTGACTGCTTGGCAGGCATTTTAAAGTTCCTGTGTGGCGAGCGTTCTGGAAGCCTTTTATTTTCCCTCACCCATGTCCTGTTCCTTGCTCTCTCTCTCTCTACATGTGTGTGTGTGTGCATGTACAACACAGCCACTCTCTCATGTTTAGTGAACAAAATCTCCTGGGGCTGTGGAGCCATTTGTGAGAGTTGTTGAATAAAGGCGATCATGAAAATTTCCTTTTGCCTCATGTATTTGATAACTAAACATGGAGGGCTTCTGGATGGCGTTCACCAACGAGTGTGTGCGTTGGACAAGTATGTTGTTATTGTTGCAGGCTGAATATATTATTGATGATAGACAACTATGGAAAAAATTACGACAGATCCAATGCACGTGTTGGAATCAGTGGCGTAGGCAGGAATTTTTTGTAGGCTGTGGGAGAAAGGTCCTGGGTGGTTATACATATATACATATATGTATGTATATATATATACATATATATATATATATATATATATAGTGCATGTGCATATATAGTGTAGTGCATGAGCTTCATGCTTGTGGCTGCGTTTAATATGCTTTATCTGCCCTAATTTCTAATTAATCTATACCTTTTTTAAAATGCAGAGGGCAATAAAACTTTGAAGAAAAATAATCACTACTAATTGCAGTGGCTCCACTTGTACATGTGTGCGTGGCACAGTGGTTTCAATACCGAGTTTCTGTGCTACAGGTCCTGTCGTCGGACAATTTTAATAATGTTAAAAAAAATTATCACTTTACATTATCACAAAGTCATTTAAAGCCAGAAGGGCGAAGTTTAGGCAAGTCCATGCATTAACCATCATTTCCATGCTGGCTTAACCGCCCCGCTTGCAGCTCCCGTAGACACCAGTGCCACAGTTCCGTATAATAATTACTATTGCATGAAACCCTATGGTTCATATGGCAATAGATTCAATAGTGGCCAACAACGTAATGGATATAATGAAGCAATTCTGGCTCCTCCTTGAACTTGGTTATAACAAAGTTTTATTGTGCGTGCATGCTTATTTATTTCAAAGTACCTTACAGGCCCCAAGGGGAGCATTGAGTAAGGGGGGGGGGGGCGTCGTTGAACAAACGACAAGAGAAAACAGATATATGAGCGCTAAAAAATGTGAGAGCTAAAAGTGTTTATAATGATCACGTTCTTGCAAAACAGTGCAACAAATAAAAACGCTAAATCAATACAAAGAGTTGTCGGGAAAGGAATGAAAAGTACCGTTCACGGTAACATAAAAAGCGATGTAACACTCGTCCAAACTAACGTACATAGCGCGAGTGCATAAAGCAAACAAAATTGAAACAATAACAGCAAAAAGAAAGTCGTGACCCATATGTGACATGTATTATATGACATGACATATGTACAGAGGAATAGATTTGTTATGATGAAGACTGTAGGTTCAGTAGTTGTCCGAATTTATCATTGCTCATTTGAGCGACAGTGCTGTTAGGAAGCGAATTCCATAACCGAATCGTTCGTGGTAGAGCCGAGAAGTTAAATGCGGTTGTGTGAGTGAGGCTTAAATCATAAAGTTGTCGTGATGTGCAAGACGCGCGTTCCAGTGGCAAGTTTGATAGCTTCATTTGGTGAACATATCTATGGAGCAAGGACAGGAGTGCTATGTCACGTCCTATGTCCTTTTCCTATGTCAAGGAAAAGGTCGAGTTTCATTTGAGTAATGCTTGATCGGTAGCTGTAATTTCGGGAAATAAATTGACTAGCTCGGTTTTGGATGGCTTCTAACATGCGGTTTAAGTATTCATGGTAGGGAGACCATATAGGGGACGCGAACTCAAGCTAAGGGCGTACAAATGATACGAATGCTAATTTACGGATGTTAGATGGGCAATTACGCAAGTTACGACGAATATACCCAAGAGATTTGGAAGCGTTTGTGCATATGGTTGCAATGTGAAAGGCCCAGGAAAGGCTCGGTGTAAGATTTATGCCTAGATATTTATATGCTGATGCTTGAGATACTATATTTGAGTTTATATAATAGGAAAAGCTATGACTTGATGTTTTTCGCATAAATGTCATTAGTTGGCATTTAGACGAGTTAAGTTTCATTTGCCAGTCTTCACACCATTTGGTAACGAGATGAAGGCCTTCTTGAAGAATGCGATGGTCATCAAGGCTGCGAATTGGTCGATATAACATACAATCATCGGCGAAAACATGCATGCAGGATGAGATGTTATTGGGCAGGTCATTGATGTAAATAAGAAAAACCAAGGGTCCTAGTACGCTACCCTGCGGTACACCGGAAGTGGCATATGCAAGGGGTGACGTAAAATTACTAACGACTGTAAATTGCTGACGATTTGTTAAGAAGTTACGAATCCAGGAGAGTGTTAAGCAGCCTAATTTGAGAACGGATAACTTGGAAATTAAACGGCAGTGAGCCACACGGTCGAAGGCTCTGGAGAAGTCAAGAAAAAAGCAATCTGTTTGAAGATTACGGTCCATGTTAAAATGCAAGTCTGTAGTGAATTCTAGTAACTGCATCTCACATGGCAAGCCTTTCCTAAACCCACGTTGCTTAATAAAGAAAATATTTGATTCCAGATGATGATATATGTGAGATGCAATGATATGTTCAAGCATTTTGCAGCAAATACTTGCCAATGATATTGGACAATAGTTTTCTGGGGAATTCTTGCTACCACTTTTGTGTACTGGTATCACTTTTGCAATTTTTCAGTCTAAGGGAAGCTGGCCTGATGGTAACGACTGGTGGAAAATGCATAAAAATTTGCTAGATAGGGTGACTGTATTCTTTAAAATTTTTGAGTTAATATTATCGACACCCGAAGAAGTAGTCAACTTAAGGTTATTTACGACACCTGTCATACCATCCTGTTATATTGATGGATTGCATGTACTGGTAATCTAGATCAGTGACTTCTGGCAGATTTGAATGGACTTCTATTGTGAATATGGATGAAAAAAATGCATTAAAGACGACTGGGCATTCCTTGTCACTGATTGGAGCTTGAATTCCATCACTTAGTGAAATGTGATGCGAGCCACTATTAGGCGAAATCGCCTGCCAGAGTTTTTGGGGGTTGTTTTTAAGTAGTGAAGGTAGATCTTGAGAGTAGTGTATTTCTTTAGCCTCTCTTAAAGACGAGCAGTAAACTTTTAAAAATGAGCTATATTTATGCCATACCACGGGTGAGTTTGTACACTTTGCAGTTGCGTATAGCCTTTTCTTCTTGTTTCTTAGCCGTCGAAGGTACTTCGTGAACCAAGGGTTTTGTCTATCGCCTGTTATTCTGATTTGGGGGATATACGTTTCCACTAAAGCACACATCTTTTCTTTAAAAGCTGTGTACACCATACATACATATATATGTAATTCCATTTCAGCTCAAGTGTACCAGGTGTTTTGTTGACCATCTCCAATTTTATTGAAAAAAAAAAATGCGGTACTTCACCTCAATGCAGGTAGTACTACCTGGAGATTTTCTTTCTGAAGCCATGGGGACGCTTTGAGAAGCGAAACTACATTGTGCACAACAGTTCGTATGAAATTACTGTTCTTACCCAATGCCGTCAAACTTATGCACTGTAATGTGATGCTGCTTATCTTTTATGACTGTACCCATAATCTTTATGGCAATCTTCATTCTCAGCCACTAGAAAAAAAATGCAGCTAATAAAAACTTGTTAAGAATATCGTTTTCATACAGAATGCCATATTGCGGGCTTTTTAGGTTTGTGTGAACACTGAGAATTGATAAAACCCTAACATTCTGTGAAAATAGTGATAAAAGTTGGAAACAATAGCATTTTGACTCTTATTGCAGCTTCAGGTGTAGCCTTTTATAGAAAATTTTCTTTAAAACTTATCCAGGATAATTAGAGTAAATTTTGTTGTGAGGAAAAATTTTTCGAACTAAACTACTTCAATGGTGTGGAAACCTCTATTTCATTTTCACTGAACAGCAGGTCGTCATTCAGCATGTTAGACAAGCTTGTTTCACACATTTATTTTCCAGGCACTTTCCCAAGTATTGTTGATCAAATTAACGTGTTACAAGTGGACTGTTGCCGTTAGATACACAATCTCTCCGATGCTATTCACTGCGTGCTTGGAAGAAGTATTCAAGCTACTAAATTGGGAAGGCTTAGGAGTAAGGGTCGACGGCGAATATCTCGGCAACCTTCGGTTTGCTGATGACATTGTTCTATTCAGCAACAATGCAGACAAGTTATAACAAACGATTGAGGGCCCTAACAGAAGGAGTGTAAAAGTGGGCTTGAAGGTTAATATGCAGAAGCCAAAGACAATTATCAATAGCCGGGCCAGGGAACAAGAATTCAGGATTGCCAGTAAGCCTCTAGAGTCATTGAAGGGCACTCTGGTCACAGGACAACCTGATCATGAGAAGCAAACTTACAGAATAAAAATAGGTTGGATCACATACGGCAGACATTGCCAGCTCCTGACTGGAAGCTTACCATTATCATTGAAAAGGAAGGTGTACAATCAGTGCATTTTACCAGTGCTGATATATGGGGCAGAGACCTAGAGACTGACAAAGAAGCTTGAGAACAAGTTAAGGACCATGCAAAGAGTGATGGAACGAAGATTGCTAGGCATAACCTTAAGAGGCAGAAAGAGAGCGGTTTCGATCAGAGAGCAAACGGGTATAGCGATATTCTAACTGACACTAAGAGGAAAAAATAGAGCTGGGCATGTCATGTAATGCGCCGGTTAGATAACCGTTGGACCATTAGGGTTACGGAATGGGTACCAAGAGAAGGAAAATGCAATCAAGGACGACAAAAGACCAGGTAGAGCGATTAAATTAGGAAATTCGCGGGTGCTAGTTGGAATCGGTTGGCGCAGGACAGGGGTAATTGGAGATCGCAGGGATAGGCCTTCGTCCTGCAGTGGACATAAAACAGGCTGACGATGATGATGATGACTCAAGGAAAGGAGCAAGAGCTGAAATGGAAAGTAGCCATTTATTTTTGCACCAAATTTGTCACCACCATTAAAAATATACTTGCAAGTTGTGGGGCCTCAAAGGTGCTCTTGGGACAAAGGAACGACAGACAACACAGTAGTGAGAATTAACGAAAGGGCATAACTACTACACGCAGAGACAAAGCAACAGCGGGCGCTTTAGATCCTACAGATGAGATGAATATTTACAATTATTATTAGGGTTATAATTATATTCGAGTGCTGATTGCCGTGTTATAGTTTAACGAAACTTCCCCTCAAGTCTAAATATTGTAAGGCAGTTTGTCGTGTGCGTATCATGGCCACCCATGCTTATATCGCCTTTCCGTTTCTCTACCACGGTTGCGCTTTAAAACCACGGCGCTGCAAGTTTGCTTCAGAGACTTTCCTTCCCTCTTCTCCGCCCTTAAACTGGCTCTCTTAACTACTACACGCAGAGACAAAGCAACAGCGCGCGCTTTAGATCCTATAGATGAGATGAATATTTACAATTATTATTAGGGTTATAATTATATTCAAGTGCTGATTGCCGTGTTATAGTTTGTTAACGAAGCTTCCCCTCAAGTCTAAATATTGTAAGGCAGTTTGTCGTGTACGTATCATGGACACGCATGCTTATATCGCCCCCCGTTTCCCTACCACGGTTGCGCTTTAAAACCACGGCGCTGCAATATTGCTCTCCTCTCCTTCTTTCTTCTCCGCCCTTAAACTGGCTCTCTTAACTACCACACGCAGAGACAAAGCAACAGCGCGCGCATGCGATCCCATAGATGAGATGAATACATATATATAGAAAAGTATCAGTCATAGCTCTCGTAGTATAGCCTTCTGAGCAGTTTCCTTTTTTTTCTTTTTTTTTTCTCTGAAAGAAGTCCTATTAGGGTTATTATAATTACACGAAGGTATTTCGCCCTCGCCGGCAGCAGTACTTGAGATAGCTATTCCGGCGGCTAGCTTCCCACGCTATGCGTGCCGCCCTCGCACCTGTTTAAGCTTTTCCTACACGCTAGAGCTATACTATGCCCGCGCAACCTTGAGCGATCGGAAAGCGCGTTTTCCACTCTTGGCCGGCGGAGAGGGGAGGCTTCGTTCCGGCCGCGAAGCTCTCCACATCTCAGTAAGGTGCCTGGTGGTGGTCTCGTGCTGACGATGCCCTCTCGGTGAGCGCATATTTCCCCCCTCATATTTTAAGAGATTCAATACATACAAGCATTTGTCTCGCAAACCAGATTTATTTCAAGGGAATTTTCCACGTATCAATAATTTCTCTCGTCGTATTCGGGTGCTGATTGCCGTGTTATAGTTTGTTAACGAAGCTTTCCCTCAAGTCTAAATATTTTAAGGCAGTTTTCCTAGTCTCTAAAGCCGCTTGAGTTCACGCTGCTCCTCTGGCGGCCATTTTTCCAAGAAATTATGCCTTCCAACCACTGTCGACTGTCGCGGACATCATCAGTCCCTTTCCACATAAGTATGAGGCTCGGAGCAGGAGCTATGGAGCTTGAAAGTAACCGTTGGCTTGACGAACCAACCGACTGAGCTACCTTTCCGGGCAACATTGAAGGATCACGAGTTCAAATCACGTTATGTTCCCTTTTTTTCCCCCATTTTTTTTCTTTCTTTTTAATGTCTTTTCCTTCATTTTATCACAGTACGGAAACCCTCCTAAAAAAAAATTATATATCCTCAATTATGTGTGGCCACACATGTGCAGGTCATAAATACCAGGTTCTCTAGCCGAGTGCCATCCATGCGGTATAACCGAGCTCAGATTGGTCCACCTTAACTGATCAAATAGGGCACCACTGTAGGGTAAATGAGGCGTACAACTCATGCGGGACCCGCCGTGGTTGCTCAGTGGTTATGGTGTTAGACTGCTGAGCACGAGGTCGCGGGATCGGACCCCAGCCACGGCGGCCGCATTTCGATGGGGGCGAAATGCGAAAACACCCGTGTACTTAGAATTAGGTGCACGTTAAAGAACCCCAGGTGGTTGAAATTTTCGGAGTCCTCCACTACGGCGTGCATAATCAGAAAGTGGTTTTGTCACGCAAAACCCCATAATTCAATTTTTAATTTAACTCCTGCGGGGACGGTAGAGTATCCGTTTCCAGTGCAAGAGGACCGTGATTCAAATCCCGGTGCTGCGCAATTCTCCACCGGAAAATACAAAAAAAAAACCGGGTGTGGAGAAAATTGCACAAACAGGCCTGGAGTACGGCCTGATCCCGGTGACCAGAACCGGTAACGCACTCTCTCACCAGAGCAGGATTGGCCACCCTGGTGCAGTACTTGGCCACAACCTCCTATACGAATACAAAACACCGGCCCTCAGTCCCCAGCAGCCGCGAAGCAACTGACCACGGCGGCGGTCAGATCTGTGACGCTGCAGAGGGTGCTAAGAATACCTGGCTCCGGACAGGCCGCCATTGGAATCTGAATCTGGCAACGTTTAACGTTAGAACGCTATCTAGCGAGGCGAGTCTAGCAGTGTTATTGGAGTAATTAGAGGGTAGTAAATGGGATATAATAGGGCTCAGTGAGGTTAGGAGAACAAAAGAAGCATATACAGTGCTAAAAAGCGGGCATGTACTGTGTTACCGGGGCTTAGCGGAGAGACGAGAACTAGGAGTCGGATTCCTGATTAATAAGGAAATAGCTGGTAACATACAGGAATTCTATAGCATTAACGAGAGGGTGGCAGGTCTTGTTGTGAAACTTAATAAGAGGTACAAATTAAAGGTGGTACAAGTCTATGCCCCTACATGCAGTCATGATGACCAGGAAGTCGAAAGCTTTTATGAAGACGTGGAATCGGCGATGGGTAAAGTCAAAACAAAATACACTATACTGATGGGCGACTTCAATGCCAGGGTAGGCAAGAAGCAGGCTGGAGACAAGTCAGTGGGGGAATATGGCATAGGCTCTAGGAATAGCAGAGGAGAATTATTAGTAGAGTTTGCAGAACAGAATAATATGCGGATAATGAACACCTTTTTCCGCAAGCGGGTTAGTCGAAAGTGGACGTGGAGGAGCCCGAATGGAGAGACTAGAAATGAAATCGACTTCATACTCTGCGCGAACCCTGGCATCATACAAGATGTAGACGTGCTCGGCAAGGTACGCTGCAGTGACCATAGGATGGTGAGAACTCGAATTAGCCTAGACTTGAGGAGGGAACGGAAGAAACTGGTACACAAGAAGCCAATCAATGAGTTAGCGGTAAGAGGGAAACTAGAGGAATTCCGGATCAAGCTACAGAACAGGTATTCCGCTTTAACTCAGGAAGAGGACCTCAGTGTTGAAGCAATGAACGACAATCTCATGGGCATCGTTAAGGAGTGCGCAATAGAAGTCGGACGTGGTAACGCCGTTGGACAGGAAACCAGTAAGCTATCGCAGGAGACGAAAGATCTGATCAAGAAACGCCAATGTATGAAAGCCTCTAACCCTACAGCTAGAATAGAACTGGCAGAACTTTCTAAGTTAATCAACAAGCGTAAGACAGCGGACATCAGGAACTATAATATGGATAGAATTGAACAGGCTCTCAGGAACGGAGGAAGCCTAAAAACAGTGAAGAAGAAACTAGGAATAGGCAAGAATCAGGTGTATGCGTTAAGAGACAAAGCCGGCAATACCGTTACTAATATGGATGAGATAGTTCAAGTGGCTGAGGAGTTCTATAGAGATTTATACAGTACCAGTGGCACCCACGACGATAGTGGAAGAGAGAATAGCCTAGAGGAATTCGAAATCCCACAGGTAACGCCAGAAGAAGTAAAGAAAGCCTTAGGAGCTATGCAAAGGGGGAAGGCAGCTGGGGAGGATCACGTTACAGCAGATTTGTTGAAGGATGGTGGTCAGATTGTTCTAGAGAAACTGGCCACCCTGTATACGGAATGCCTCATAACCTCGAGCGCACCGGAATCTTGGAAGAACGCTAACATAATCCTAATCCATAAGAAAGGGGACGCCAAAGACTTGAAAAATTATAGACCGATCAGCTTACTGTTCGTTGCCTACAAAGTATTTACTAAGGTAATCGCAAATAGAATCAGGAACACCTTAGACTTCTGTCAACCAAAGGACCAGGCAGGATTCCGTAAAGGCTACTCAACAATAGACCATATTCACACTATCAATCAAGTGATAGAGAAGTGTGCAGAATATATATACCAACCCTTATATATAGCTTTCATTGATTACGAGAAAGCGTTTGATTCAGTCGAAACCTCAGCAGTCATGGAGGCATTACGGAATCAGGGTGTAGATGAGCCATATGTAAATATACTGGAAGATATCTATAGCGGCTCCACAGCCACCGTAGTCCTCCACAAATAAAGCAACAAAATCCCTATAAAGAAAGGCGTCAGACAGGGAGATACGATATCTCCAATGCTATTCACAGCATGTTTACAGCAGGTATTCAGAGGCCTGGAGTGGGAAAAATTGGGGATAAAAGTTGATGGAGAATACCTTAGCAACTTGCGATTCGCTGATGATATTGCCTTGCTTAGTAACTCAGGAGACCAATTGCAATGCATGCTCACTGACCTGGAGAGGCAAAGCAGAAGGGTGGGTCTGAAAATTAATCTGCAGAAAACTAAAGTATTGTTTAACAGTCTCGGAAGAGAACAGCAGTTTACGATAGGTAGCGAAGCACTGGAAGTGGTAAGGGAATACATCTACTTAGGGCAGGTAGTGACCACGGATCCGGATCATGAGACTGAAATAACCAGAAGAATAAGAATGGGCTGAAGTGCGTTTGGCAGGCATTCTCAAATCATGAACAGCAGGTTGCCACTATCCCTCAAAAGGAAAGTGTATAACAGCTGTGTGTTACCAGTACTCACATATGGGGCAGAAACCTGGAGGCTTACGAAAAGGGTTCTGCTGAAATTGAGGACGACGCAACGAGCTATGGAAAGAAGAATGATGGGTGTAACGTTAAGGGATAAGAAAAGAGCAGATTGAGTGAGGCAACAAACGCGGGTAAACGACATCTTAGTTGAAATCAAGAGAAAGAAATCATTAAATCAAATCAAATGCAGATCATTATGGCACATAACTTTTGCCATCTTAATTGGGAGTACCTAATAGTTTAAATATTAGTGCACTAGTTCATTCATTGCTCCTTGCAACCACAACACAAACTTTTCTCAGGACCACCGTTAGCAGGTCCAGCTTCATTTTGCTCATCACCTACATCATCAAGGCACTCATGAAGATAAAAAGTGCTTACTAAATTTAGTGTTTCAAATGGGGAAACAGTTTTCGGGGTGCATTCAGCGAGGTAGGATAAAGGGAATGCACCAGTGAGACTTCTGTAAGCTGTTGCCCCATGCCAGAAGGCTAAGAGGAAGCTTTAGCTCGGGTGCTGCTATCTAAATACATGTAAAAGGAGAATTCGTTTTTCTTGGCAATGTACCGCACCAAATTTAGCTAGGCTTGTTGCATTTAAAAGAAAAACTTAAAATCTAGTGACTGTTGGTTTCGAATTTTTTATTTAGGTCGTCAATATTTTATTAAAAATTGGCAGAAATGGAAAATTTTCAGAAAATCAAAGAAATTTCAGAAACTATCATGTTTAGAACTCTGTTATCACAATTCTATGAATTGCACCTAATAGAACGTATAAAGCGGACAAAATTTATGTCACACATAAATCCTAAAGAACTTAGTAATATGGAAATACAGCCTTTGCAGAACCCTTGTACACAATGTAACAATTCACATAAGATATAAAATGACATATTGAATTTATCTACTTTCAATGATATAATGGGTGCCGTTTACAGAACCGCAATATCTGTTCTTGATGCGGTGCTATTAATTTGTAAACTTCGTGCTTCCATTTTTTTTTTCAAACTTGCAAATTTTTGAAAATCTTTTTAGCAAAATTCAGGTCCTAAATCGAAAATCCACTCCCAACATTCACTTGAGTTTAACTTTCTCTCTCAGATGCACCAAATTTAATTAAAATCGGTCAAGGAGTTATTTTAGAAAAACGTTTTTACATTTTACATGTATTTGAATAGGCCGCGTCGGAGTTGGGTCCGAGCTAAAGCTTCCTTTTAAGCCTTTTGTCGAATATACATGCTGGCAACCATTACTAAATCCTGAATTTCAGGCTCTAGCAAGAGAAGGAAGCAATCATATGCAGGTGCCGTTGTGTCTGCCAAGGTGTTTTTGTAAAAACATCAACCAACTTTAAAGAATTACCTGTCATAGATGGCACAGTTCTAATCCTTGGGCTGGATTGCTCAGAGGTGCGGACATTATTTCCGTGTAAAGTCGAAACGCATAATTGACTAAATAACAATATTTTACTTATAAAGTGTTTAACTAATTACCTTATTCACCAGACGGATCCACTTATAACAAATTCCCAGGATGACGCCAGTTTCGAGATATTGATTCCCAAACATTGTGAGGAAATACATTGGTGGTCCAGTTACTTTTGTGCTTCAGTGCATAAAATGGCATTTTGTCAAAAAGTAAATGGAATGACAGTGCATTTTTACTGCAAGTTTGATTGCACGTATCGAAAATGGTGTTGTCCACAAAATTATTAGATAAAAACTTCAGTAGTATGTTTTTGTGAATTAGTCAATTATGTATTAATATCTTTTGTGCATGTCAATTCCACGGGCAATTATTAAAGATTGCTTAAAAGCCATGGTATATAGACCAGTGTTGTGTATGAAATCAAGCAGTGTTCTGTGTTACTTGTTATGTACCCAGTGATCATAGCTGGTTGTGGCACTAGAGTCAGCCATATTGCTGCAGGAGATGGGAGTGTGTCATTTGCAAGCCGGGACAAGTCCATACTAGGTGGTAGGCATCTACTTCTGTCACTGGAAGAAGACAGTACGGACATCTTGCATACAATGCAAACTGTGACGAGTTCCTTACAGATGTGACAGCCAGTGTGAAGGCAACCCCAGCTCAAAGCCTCCTAAGCACGACTTCGTCCACTCTAGTTAGCTGACGGGGCATGTCCTACTGGAGGGAATCTTTGCAGGCACAGAGTGAGGTGGAGGCTCGAGGTGGGAGGGGAAATGATGAAAGACCTTATGGGGTTGGGACACCAAATTTTGAGGCTAGAAAAAGTATATTGTAGGCTGCTTCAGTATGCAAGGACACCCACAACGAGGTATTGAACACTGCAAACATTTCAAAATAATTTTATTTCAACTCCAAAAAGTCATCAAAAGCTCCTTCTCGTGGTCGAGACCCATCGCTAGCGCAGCAGTTATGACGTCCAAGCGGAGGAACGAAAATATTGACGTCATAGCACACTAGCACAAAAACGTGACATATGATGAGTAGCTTTGAAATGCCGATTACGTAGCCTGCCGAGCCAAGCGAGCATAGCCTCCACTATGACCGAGCTACAGGCATATAGAAATCCATTCTTAATGCAAAGAAGGGGTAAGGCGTGCAGACACGGACACAGGAGTGGCCAACACAAACGCCGCACGGCGGCCCGCGAATGGCAAACTGCGTGCGGCGAGTTGCCGTGCCGGTAATGTGGACAGGCCTTTACATGTTGAGTGTAACACTAGCCGGCCGACTCCGAAAGGGACCAGGATATGCGGCGTTCGTGTTGTCCGCTTCTCTCCTCTTGTGTCTGTGTCTGAACGCAATCGCCCCTTAATTTGCATTATGAATCCTAACCAACTAGCTCAGCTTCCTGTCATTCTAAATATCGTTTCTCCATGCTACAGGCTTCTAGAACACTGTAACCGAGCTAACCCTGGCCCCTGGTTAACCGATAGATGCACAGCACTGTCGCGGAGAGCAGTTGACATAGCATCTGCCAGTCGCATAGTTCGGCAGCTTGGAGCGGTCTCCTTTTTTAACATCGACTTACCGAAAATACTCGGAGAGAACCCCAACAAATTCTGGGAAGTAATAAACCCCCCTCAAGCTCGCGCCATAACTCTTGCTGACGATTCTAGAGATATCATGACTGATACCGACTGCGCCATTTTGTTCAACAATGCTTTCGCTTCAGTTTTTACTAAAGATACCAGTTCTCCCCTACCATTATACCAGTTCTCCCCTACCATTAATGTCTAGCAACATAGTATCTGTAATGCCGGCCATCACATTCTCCGTAGATGGTATCTCCAAAGCAATTGATAATCTCAATCTCTCTTCATCCACCGGTATCGATGGTATTAACTCGAAACTGTTAAAAAATACTAAGTACATCTCAGCTGCATGTTTGTGTCTCTTATATTCTCAGTCACTTTAAACGGGTTGCATCCCTTATGACTGGAAAGTAGGAAAGGTCATACCTATCTACAAGGGAGGCAATAGGAATAACCCACTAAATTATTGCCCCATCTCCTTAACGAGTCTTCCATGTAAGATAATGGAGCACGTCATTTACTCACTCATCGTGGACCATTTAGACGCCAACCATTTTTTTCATCCTGCACAGCATGGATTTCGTAAGGGCTTTTCTTGCGAGACCCAACTAGCTCTTTTCCTTCACGACCTTCATGCGAATCTTGACTGTAATCAACAAACTGATGCTATCTTCCTCGACTATGAAAAAGCTTTTGACAAAGTCCCTCACCCTCACTTATTACATAAACTTTCTTTCTTGAAATTAGAGATGGATACATGAAAATGGCTAGAAACGTTCCTCAATAACCAAGAGAAATTCGTTACTATCAATGACCAGTCCTCCGTCAACCTTCCGGTATCTTCAGGTGTCCCTTAGGGGTCTGTTCTTGAACCATTTCTCTTTTTAATATACATCAATGACTTACCACTTCATGTAACTTGCAAAATTCGGATGTTCGCTGATGACTGCATTATTTATCATACCATTAACAATGACACTGATGGAGATAATTTGCAACAAAATCTCAACCATGTACAGTCTTGGTGTGCCCATTGGCTAATGACTTTTAATCCAAAAAAATGTCTCAGAATGTCAGACTTGTGGCGTACAAATCACTTATCAGGCCTAAAGTCGAATGTGCGTCACCAATCTGGAACCCATATCAAAAATATCTCGTTAACGCACTTGAGCGCTTCCAAAATCGTGCAGTAAGATACATTCATTCATCCTACTCTTATTACGTAAGCATATCATCCTTAAAAGAGAAATCTGAGTTAGAGTCACTCTCGCACCGCCGTAAGATAGCCAGCGTTGGTCTTTTTCATAAGTTTTCCTACAGTTCACTTAATCGTGTGCCATACATCACTCCACCCGCAAGAATATCACAACGCGCTCATCATCCGCTCCAAGTTTTAAAACCATGCTCACACACAACTTCCTTCTCCCCTTTTTTTTCTCAAACAGCAACTGATTGGAATGCCCTTCCCCACCATGTTCTATATACAAATAATGACCATGTGTTCATTGCTGAGGTTGCTTCAATTTTGTCAAATTAATTGCCTTTTTGTACAAATTCATCATCTACCATACGTTTTCGATTGTATGCAATGTATCTACCTTTTTTTCAAATGTTCCACTAGTTACTGAAGTAAATTGTCCATTGCCACTGTTTCTTCTCTTCGGCCACAATAACTGTAGCTTTTTTCTTCTAAGCGACAATTTGTCACGAGTATCTACCTGTTTATACAGGGTATCTACCACTTTTCAAATGTTTTGTTTGTTATCACATTGAATTGTTGTTGCAAGATGTACCCCACCCCTTGTGTAACACCCCTGATAAAGGGGCCTTTAAGGAAATAAATTGACCTGACCTGACCTCTCGTTCGCTTGGCCTTTCTCAATGTGAAGGCCCGTCCACGTTACCGGCACGGAAACTCACCGCACCCCGTTTGGCGTTCGCGGGCCTCCGTGCGACGGCGGTTTTGTTCGCGAATGGCGAGATTTCCTTGCCGTAGAGAGGACGGGCCCGGGACCCATTTGTGCGGCAGCCGCACGTCGAAGTGGCCAATAAGCGACTGAGGAGTGGTCACTCTGGCACCGACGGCAGCCTCACCGCCTCTGATCGTTCGCCGCCGCCGATATCGTCGCTAGGCCTTTTCCGGTTCACTTCACAGCTAAAGCTTACGGCGCTTCGGAATGAATCACCGACTCTCACAAACCGCAATATTTTCTTACCGTTGTTGTCGCTCTTCGCAATAATTATAATAATCGTGACATGCACTTCGAATCGCCAGTTGTTTACCTCTGCTGGCAGAGCACGCGTATGCGCGAGCAGACGACGCAGCATAGTTTTACGTCACTATTTTTGTGACCCACGTGATCAAGCCGTCTTGCGTTTCCTCTCCTATGACGCCATAGCATCACCCGGAGCCCCGAAACCAAAATTGCTCGGTTTAATAATGCTATTATTAAATTATTTATCAAATATATATGAATCCCGCCGTGTGTATCGTGCTTCCTGAAGCAGTACGCAATGCTTGAATCGAAGAACACATAAACGAAAATTTTCACGTCTCCATCCCTTTAAGTAGGGCTGTGTGGCAGCTAGATGGCAGCAATGTCGTGAGGGTTTGCAGCATAGCCTTGAATCCGGTGTACTTTGACACAGGTACCTGTATTGTGATTCAGAATGTGTATCGTCTCAGCGATTTCCATCGCCTAGTGTACTTTCCCGAGCTCTTGAACGGATGCTAAGGAGTCGGCGGAAACGTTCGGGTGTCCAAGTGTGGGCAGCCTCTTGTTGCACAGCTTCGTGGATGGCTTGAAGATCCATCACTAGAGCACTTGCTTTCGTAGATATGCAATGCTGGCGGCCCCTTATAAAATCATGCGTAGGGCTAAGAAATGGTGTCTTCCCGCTGTCTGGTGGGGTGGCAGCACCTGCGCTTCCTTCAGTACCTGGGTTTATGGCATTCACCCTGCAAAGTGCCAACAAAGCATGTGGTTGATGAGTTTTGCTGCACACATCTGCATGCATCTCCCAGATCTAGAGCTCAAGATGGATGACATTTGCCTTTACGCAGCTCCGTATCTCCGTGTCCCATGGTAACCACATGTTTGCTCATACTCAGCAATGCAGTGATTGCAACAAAGTGACACTTCTACTTTTCGTGTATTATCCTGCCTTGTTATAGTAGCTCAATTAGCTAATAAACATAGAGGTATCTAGAGATGCCCAGACATAAGCCCTGCTCCTTGGCCTGCAAATGCACCTTTTGAAAGTGCTTTTGCAATGATTAAGTTGGCTGAATGAAATCGCTCTCAAGGATGCCCATTTTTTTACATGTGAACAAAGACAAGGTTTTGATACTGCTGTACCACGTTAGGCCTTTGCTGCAGTCTTCATTGTTTCTTGTGAGCAGGAATGAGGGGGACGTAGTAGTTACTAGCGCTTACACAGGGACTTCTAGACATCCAGATGGATATTCACGTTGTACGTATATCCATAAAAAAAGTTATTAATGGGGGATTACGTGAGGATTTTGGGGGCATTCTGCAAGTATGGCCATTAAAAATAGTTTCTTTGAAATGGAACACAGTCTGAATGCTTAAACGATACAATCTACACGAAATAACCGGTGCATCCTCTCATGCCAGAACTACGACTATGACTCACATCGCATAATATAGCACTATATAGTTCACGTCATAGCTACTAGACAAATACATAAAATGCATGATGCAAATCATAGTCATATACTTAAAGGGGCCCTTGATCACCCCTCGGGCATGGTGAAATAACATAATCCGTGGGTAGCATACGCTGCTATGGACATCTCAGCCAAGTTTTATTGTCGTACGCAGTGCGTGGAGCTTGTGTGCGGATCGCGAAGTCACCTTTCTCTAAAGCGCTCTATATTCAACAGAAGGTCCTGTCCTCACTCTCTTCTGGGCGCCTCATTTTGTCATTCTCTTAGACGGCTGCTATTGGCCGATAGCAGACATCAAGCTGTAGTTGGCTACATGGCGTAGATACCGCGGCTGATGCGGGGTCCCACTACGAGTCCACTGGCTAAGTGCACTGCGGCTTGCTGAGGATGACCGCGTTTGGCTTAAGTTTAGCACATCGTAGGCACCAAAGGCGGAAGTTGTGGTGTCTACGTCAACGTCCGAAATGAAATTTGAACTGCGTGCCACTGTGACATTAAGAAGGCGGAGCGTTGTGGGCACTGTAAGAGTTTGAGGACGATCCCAGCGCTGGCATCCAGTTGTGAGGATTGGGAGGTCAACCCCACCGTTCGTAACCAGTTGTCAAGATTGGAGTCGGGCATGAATTAGATGGTAGCTGGCCCATGCCGTCGTCCAACTTATCCACGCTGGGGACGTTATTGAAGGGAAGGACTGCTTCTCATCGAGAACGAGGAATATGGGTTTATTTACAGTATCTACATAAGGACGTTGCAGTTCATCAGTCTAGCATGACTGCGAGAGGGAGTACACTGAGCAACCGCACAACAGCGGTTTATAAACACTCTGTCCTCCCTCGATCGCAAGGTGAAGGAAACGTTCGAACAGGCATCGTAGACGAGCCGCCTCTCTGCGGGAGGGACACACACACACTTCCGCACAGGCTCACGGACCGCACCGATGCCAGACGGTCTTCGCAGAACTCTGGGCTTACGTCAGGAAAGGCTCATCTTATTCCCCGAGCTGACCCCCGCAGCGTGGCTGCCGGTTGTCCATTGTCTTGCGTCTTGAAAGGCGCGTGGGAAGGGGCCTTCGAAGACGTTCCCTCGGGACCTCCCTTGCTCATGGCAGACCAGGTCGGCGGTGGCGTGTGTAGTCACAAAGCCTGGTTCGTCGAACTCATCTCGGCAATCCCACGACGCAGAGTAGCGGACGTGGCGCATTGTCTCTGGGACATAGTAGACTTAGTGATGCCGTGTGGCTAGAAGGTTGCGGTGGCGTTCCAGGAAAAGTTGACGCCGCTGTCGCAACTGGCTGGCAAAACTTGCACCTCAGCGGACCGTTCTTAACAGCACGGCCCATTGCGCCGTAGCCTTCACAGTGCAAGGCATTGAAGAAGGAACGGGAGCACAGCGGAGGCCGTGTTTGATTGCCAATAACTCCGCTTCTGCTGAACGAATTGAAGTACTTTTTGCAGCAAAGTATTTCTGAAATACCCTATTTTCGCTTCAAATGCTTTTTTTCACTTTGATAAAAAGTGGTTCAGGGCCCCCTTAAGAATGCTTTAGTTGTATACATATATCCTGTGGTTCATGAAGGGTTCTGCTCACATTGTGTTCATGCCAGATATAAAGTACAGAGAAACTTTTACAGCACAGTATTTTATTCTTCAGCATATACATATTGCTAGGCAATCAGCCAAATGACAGTGTTTTTAACATATAAACAGCACAGCAAATGCAATACATATATGGCAGCTATGGAATAGCTCAATGTTACTGTGATAATGAGAGATGAGGAAACATGTACAATGATGACAGCATGCAACAGTCATGAAAGAAAGCCAAAAAAAAAAAAAAAAAAAACAAGAGGCTGAATTTGTGACCACAGGTTCAACGACAATGCATGAAATTAGCAGGGTCCATCCCATCCTGAAAAGCCAAATGAAATAAATTCTGGATATTGAAATAATGGTAGCACATGCTTTAGTTCTATAGGTGAAGTAACTGGGAGCATGAAAAACATAGATGGTGTAGTTGGCTGACCTTTGTGATTTTGAAAAGTAGGCAGCAAAAATGCTTTGAAGTGCCACTCCCATTACACAGAAAATCTTTCCCGAGTCATTGCTCACTAGGTTTCTACGAAAAAAAAAAAAAACACAAAAAAACATGATAGTGGAAGAGCAAAGAAAATCGCGGCTGTGAAAGAGGAATGTAAACAAATGCAAAAACACGCACTTGTGTTTCTCAGACGTGCAGTGCCCAGATCAAGGTCAAGTCACATCTGTTCTGCGGTACCCTGCCTTTCAGCCATCTTCAGTTGAGCTGTGGAACTTGACTGACATAAATCGAGGCTTAGACAATTACATTCTTCTCGGCCAATGAACAAATATTGGCACCAAGGCTTGGGGTGAAAATGAGTAATGTGCCGTAATATTACACAGTAATATTTTTTTACAGTTTTCTGAACACTACACTGCCACTTATTGTACAACAAAGCAGTATGCCTATGTAATGTATGCATCAATAAATAATGTGCGCAGCAGATGTTCACAGCAATTTATATGCAGCATAGCTTGTCAGACAGTGCAAGACTGTAGTCTATATCTAATCTGCTTATTGCATATGGCCTTTGCTGATATACCCTGCTTATTGTGTTCTCTATTCTGGAAAATAAAAGAGAAGGAAAAAGGAGTGCATACAATGCAGGCAAAATGCAATGACCTGCGAGTATCTTGAATCTTTCCTCCCGTGTCATGGCTCTTTCCACTGCTCTCTCACACACCCTACTCATTCTGTTTGGCAGCATCACGATGTGGCTTGTACATTGCAAGGAATTAACTTTACAAGTGTTCAGTTTCAGCCTTGTTGATAAAAAATCTTTTCTCAATCGCTGCAATGTTCATTTCTAGTACAAGTGCCTGTGTGTGTCTCTGTACTTCTGTACATTTTGCCCAAGTTCTGCGATAAACGCTAACAAAGGTGCACCTAACTATTTTTCACTACTGATCCATATCGCAACACTAGAATTTTAGCCTCCTATCTATAAGCAAGTAAGGTATATACAATCGAAGATGAAGAAGTAAGCTCGTAAGAGCGTTAATGAACTGATGATACATCCATAATACTTCAATGCACTATCACTAATGTTTCAGTAACAATGTTTTAATGGCGGTTCTTCACACGAGAAGAACTAGATTTAAAAAATGAGGGGCCTGTGGACTGAAGTGACTACCAATGTGGTCGACAGTTACTGGAGCCACAACAAAAGGAAAAATAAATTGCATAGCATAGCAGATGAGACGGACGTAGAGGACCTGCATTCTGGTTTCAAGACTATAATTGCCTGGTAAAAGCACTTTTCTGTTTGTCTGACTATGTGGCAGTATAGTTCTGTTCACATTCTTGACAAATTAGATAAATGGGCAAAGGGAACTGAGGTAATCTGTGGGGATTTGGACCCGCAACCTTTGCACGTTGGATGTCGTAGCCTCCATCCCAGTCTGCTTTCTTTCCTTGACCATGGTAGCAAACACAGATCATAGTGAGAAATTTTTGGCTAGTCTGCTTGTCTCATCCCGTAATGCGCTGAGTACGACTGGGTAGCATAACTAATAACAGGTGACAACAGACAACACACTCTCATTTTTGTTTGGTGTTCCCTATTGTGGTTGTATATTGTATATTGGTTGTATTCAGCGCATTGCAAGATAACGGATAAAATTTGTCTTATTTCTCAAACCACAGGCAGGGGCCCGCCCCTTGGTGTGGTTTTTGTTCACATTTGTTTCTTTTTGCTATGAACATAAACTAAAGCACAAAACCATGCCCCTTCCTTGGCTAAGGTGACAGCTGTGTCCTCTGGGAATTCAATGGTGGCATGTGACCTCATTTCACGTTAATGAAGCCTAGCTCTAAGACAACCAATTTTATAGGTGAGAACAAAGTTATAAAGTTAGTAAAAGCAAGGTTTAAGTTCTTTTGGGGGGAAAATGCGGATAAAACAACCGATAGGAAATGTGGAATCGGGTCTTCTCAAACATATTATACAATTTCAGAATTAAAGAAATAAAAACTACAACTCCAGTAAGACGACAGAAATCACTCCACCCTAAATGTACTGAAACAGTAGTGTAGGATAAATGGTCCAAATAACAATAAAACGAATAATAAAATTAAAAACACAGTCAATGTGCAGACAAAGTACAGTGTTTTATGCCTGTACAAACAGTCAGTACTGATGCTAACAAAAAACAGTTGTAAAATAAGATATTTCCGAAACTAAGAATATAGTTTCAACTTGTAAAGGGTCTTACTTTTGGTTGCCTGCATGCATGTTAGGGAATGGAAACAGGCTTTGCAAAGTAGCATTGGAGAGAATGATAAAAAAAATAAACTACATCATTTTCCAGTGACCAAGACAGCATTTTTCCTTTTTTTTTTCTTTTTGTCAGGAATGTGGCTATCTCAACTTCAAGGCATGCTGCCTGCTAAATGCAGCCATCCGTTGTTGCATTTAAGAAGATTTAAAAGAAAAAAAGAAAAGAAAGAACGACAAGAACCAACACTTGCATAGCTTACAGTCAAACCATAGAGTATACCAAAGCAAAAGTAGGAAAATACTGCGGCAGTGTTTTTTCTTTACATCCACTCAACTTCCGAGGAAGACGACCATGCGTTAATGTAATAGTGCACCCGCTGGTGAGCAACGCTGTCATGCGAGTGGCATCATCTACATCTTTTTTTCGATCTTGAGCACAGCTGCTCAGGCTATGCCTGCTCAAGCCCGAGGAACTCACTCATCATCACCCATCTCGGCTTCGCTGCTGTCGCTGAACTGTATTTGAACCTTGCACTGCCGTCGTGGCAGCGCCTTTCGCGTGGACGGCGGCGGCGACGCCTGCTTCTCTTCGTCCTCGTCGCTGCTCTCAGAGAGGCGCGACATTTTCTTCCGGCATTTTCTCTTGCCTTGAGCTGGTGTCTTCTGATTTCTTGGTGCTGTGTGCAAAAGGACAAAATTAAGGGAATGAGAGAGGACAAAAAAATATGTTTCACACATTGACAAACTGTTATTTGCAGGCAGCCGGCGTGAACAAGGCGCCGTCCCGCCTGTGTTGTTGTAAGATAGCTGCATAAATCTGTTAATTAATTAATTAATTAATTAATTATAACTTCCAGTTTCCATCGTTTCTACAATCACCTCTGGGTTAAGAATATGATAACACTAGACAGCAGTATATGCTTAAGTGCACCATTTCACAACATCATACTGCGGCATTTACACACCTCTACTAATATTCTTCCAAAAACGCTTTTCTTTTAATTTTGTGGTAAAAGTTTGATGATTTGAAGAGAAATGAAAGGTCAGAGATCTACTTTTGAATTTGGTGTTGAAACCCCAGCGCAGGCATGTCAGTCTGACATTATGGATTTCAAGAAATATCTTCATATTTCAGTCACTGTGGCTCAGCAGAAATTCTTTAAACTTGCTAAGTTCAGTGTTGGCTCATTTGGAATACACTGCAGTCCCTTTTCACTGATAAAAAGTCAGCAAGGCCCGAGAAGACGCAGTCAATATCTGTGATATCACGAAAAGCTGGCTTACAAAAGCCTCTTCACATGGTGGGAGTGCACCTTCAAGGTAGTACAGAACGGCAATTTACTGATACAGCAGAAATTAGCATTTTTTTCTCAAGTGTCTAACTCTCCAAAGTACAATAGTTAGAGCAGCTAACCACTGTTCTACAGTCAAGCCTTGTAAAGAAGCCACATACAACACAAAAATACAGTAAAACCTCGTTCATACGTTTTAGAAAAAAAAAAATGAGAGAGAAAACGTACTAACTAGGCAAACATAGGATTCGAAGTTGCTAAAAAGATTTGAAAGACTCAACTATTGTTGACATCTATGTAGTGCGAAGCATTGCGCGGATTGTTGTAGCATGAGACGGCCCGACACATGTTGAACTGGAGGTGCTCCGGCGGCACGAGACGTGTTTTGTTGTTTTCCTATTGGGCGGTGTTTTAAGATTATGATGGGAAACTGAAACGAAATCGAGCTTGTGGGCAACCCCGAAACTACTGAAACAATTTCGCGTATCAGTAGTTTCGTTATTGTGTGGTGCTGCGCTTAATTTGCTGGCTTGCGAAACTCGCACAAACTGCAGGTAGCAGAGAATTCAACTTCCATGTGATGTCACGGGATGCCTGAATGGTCTACGCCACTTGACCAAAAAGCAGCTGCAGCGACGAATCCCCCGCTCTGTCTTGGCTCGGTACTGCCATCTGTCGGGTGCCATTTTACTCAACGAAGGCAACGTCACCACTCCTCCGACAGGGTGGCGGGAGATTTGAATTTTAAAGACACTCGGACCCTTCAGATGCAATTTTATCGTAAACTAAGTCTTTTCTTGGCAAGAAAGAAGCGTTGCAAGGTTTCTGGAATGGTATTTAAACAGTCTATGTTGACTTAGTATTTGCCTTTAGTGCCCCTTTAATGTGAATTCATCAACGAGGTTCTGCTGTACTTCCGTCATATCTATTATTCACGTGCCAATAAAATTGAAAAAAAAAAAAAAAGAATTTGATGATTTGGTGCATATGTGAAAGAAATGGAAGTGGAAATGGAAGGCTTTGATTAGCCATCAAGAACCCTTGTGTAAATTTTGGAGGCTCATTTATGGCTTGATGACAATACATGAACAATGCTACATTACAGACATGTTTTGTAGCATCATTATTATGCAACCATGTGATCAGTATGATCACACGTGTTGAACAGCCGCAGACCAGTTAAGCAAACCTTTGGCGAAAATGCTCATGCACGTCCAAATTAACTTGCTTTTGTCGCATATTTGCCATTTTTTTTCTTACCAGAATAACATATTTTGAGCTGCTTCGCTTTGCTGTAAGCAATATTGTTTTGGATATCAGCAGAATACACATGAAAATAAAGCATGGCCAACCAAATATTATACAGTCTTCCATAATTCCACCCTGATGGGACGAAATTGATCGAATTACCCGGCGGGTCAAATTAAACGAGATGCAGCAAGAACATCAAAACACGCAACTGTTTTATTTGGCAGTGTTTGCCCGATTTTAACATGTGCCCACTTTCTAAGAGTCTAAAGTAGAAAGTTAACATGCAAATTAAATTAAGATTTCTATATAAAGGAGAACTCTAAAGCACACCCCATTTTCTAGGAACAAAAATGGGGGAGAGTCCAATATGTGTTGCGTAATAGTGGCTGGTTTCCTAAAGTCAGTTTCGCCGCACGGTTTTTTTAAGTTGGCTTCTCCGCAACACAGTTGCGTAATGCGACAAAGCATATGACTGAGGCTTTCAACTTGATTATCGGGGGGGGGGGGGGGGGAGAAGAAAAAGAAAAGGCGTGTGTTAGAATCGGCTACATACTGCAATCAGACATTGCGAGCTACCATTACTGGCGGAAAATATTCCTAGGACAGGTGTTAAGTATGTGTTTTCGATGGGAGATGACGTACGTTTTATGCATCGCACTGTGGCTTAAACTCTGCCGAGAAAGACGTTGCCCTAAAGGGTTCATAATTGGGGTCACCATAGGGGTCAGGGGCGTGCATGAGGTCAAGTTCGAATTATCTGGCAAACGCCAATTTTAGGATTGAAATGACGAAAGTTTGGGCCCTTAAATATATACATGGGCGCTAGCCGGCACCTTTGGTCCGGATCAACTTATTCGACAAACCAAATAAACTTGATGGAAGTCTATTGTACTTACTTTGTTAAATCTTATATTTCATTACGCTGGAATTCAAATTTATACTATTTTTTTTTCATTTTAGCCAGTTACAGTCTTGGTCCTTTGCTATCAAAGTGCACTATTTTTAAACCTGTCTATTATAGATATACTATCCTGATGACAGCCCATCTCCTTATGTGCACCTGAACGTCAAGGTGCTATGGCAGAAAATAATGATCATCAAGAAATGTTTGACCACGCAGAAGGTAAACGTGCATACCTGCCATTTCCTTTACAATTCCACCATGTGAACTGCTTCATTTTAGAGATTATGAACTGTCGTCTGAAACCCAGTAATTGTATGATTTTTCATTTGTGTCTAGCTAGGAAAAAAAGGAAACAGGATTTCAAAAGAAAGCGAATACACTAACTGGTCAATTTTTCATGGCCCCTTTTTATTTTATTTTTTATCAGTCGATTATAAGGTCCTCGCAGCTCAGCAACGACACCTGGGGCTTTACGTGCCAAAACCATGATCTGATTATGAAGCACGCCGTAGTGGGGGTTCCGTATTAATTTTGACCATCTGAGGTTCTTTAACGCGCACCCAATGCATTGTACACGGTTGTTTTTGCATTTTGCCCCCACCTACCGTGGTTGCTCAGTGGCTATGGTGTTGGGCTGCTGAGCACGAGGTCGTGGGATCAAATCCAGGCCACGGCAGCCGCATTTCGATGGGGGCGAAATGCGAAAACACCCTTGTACTTAGATTTAGGTGCACATTAAAGAACCCCAGGTGGTCGAAATTTCCGGAGTCCCCCACTACAGCGTGCCTCATAATCCGAAAGTGGTTTTGGCACGCAAAACCCCATAATTTAATCTAAAATTATTCAATTTTGCCCCCATCAAGATGAGGCTCCTGTGGCGGGGATTCGATCCCGTGATCCCCCCACGAGCAGCGCAACGCTTTAGCTCCGCAATGCCTTAAGCGCTAAGCCACCACGGTGGGTACCAAGTTATACAACACTACAAATAAAACGATAGAAATTTTGGCCACCACTATGCAAATATTTCATGAATAAATTTCAGACATTTCTGTTTGTCTATGGCACAGGTCGTTGGTGCTGCCACCACAGAGCAGGGTGATTTTTCACAGCATGCCTAGAGAGAAAAGTTTGTGAATCTTTAATAGTCAACATGCTGAGAAATTGAACAACATTTAGTATCTGCCACCAAATTTTAGTACTCTTTCGCTTTGATTGCAGCATTTTTTCCGAAATCTAAGGTTGTTAGGTCCGCAAATGCATTTTTTTCTCCGAGGAATTGTCCATGTGCAGCTGAAGTGGTGATTGATGAACAAGAACAGGCACGTCAGTGGCACCGCTTCAAAGAAGTAGTTTGAGAGCTACACGTAGGCACAAAAGATTACGGGATGCGCATTCTGCGAAAAAAGTCAACCATCAGCCCACTTTTAGCTTGCGGCCACATTAAAACAGTAGCACAACACTGTGTTGGTCATGTCCACTAGTACATGCGGCACAATTAAAATTCTGGCTCCATGCAAAGTATCAGAAAATATTCGGCTTTTTCTGTACCTCCGCATCTCGTTACCTTTTGACCCTGCCTGTACCTAGAAATGCTCTGCGACAGCATGCTCTACAAGCCAGATATACTAGTTTCTGATGTTACAGTGAATCTGCACTTGCCTAACTCGCTGCCGAAAGTTCTCTTAATTGCAATTTTATGCAAACAAGCTTTTTTTATAGCTTTATTTGCACTGTATTTCGCTGGATCGGTTTCCATGTAACCAGTTCGTGCTTTCCAAAAGAATCGCCTGCTGGGAACGAGTGGCTGGGTCACTGTCTTTTGCTATATCCTGCAAGCTCTGAATTTAGTTGCTTTTTTTGCGAATCCGAGTGGAAATTAGTTGCTGCAAATTGGAGGTCGCAGCCGCTTACTTGCGCAAGACTGCTTGCTCCCCCGTTTGGTGGCCGATGCTTGCGTGGAGCGTTTCTTCGTCCTCTGCACCAGCTCGCTCTCGGTGAGGCCCTTGTTCCGAAGCTCTTCCACAAGGTCTTCCAACTCCTCGAGAATCACCTGCAAAGGAAAACAGGAACGTTGTTCGCCCCACTTTCGTCATTCTGCACGGATAGAAGGCAACAAGAAATGGAAACCCTCTAAGTTAGCCTAACGTGCTCGTTTGTGCACAAAACAAATCAGAGCTGCACCCCCGTCTTTACAATTACTTGATATGACATGAAAGTTGCAGCCGAGCAGTATGCTTGAGTGCACAGCCCAAGGCTATAGTAAGGCAAGTCCTACACTGTCAAATTCTGCCATGCTGCCACGTCGTAGTGATGGTAAAGAATCAAACATTACTAATACTGTAAATCAAGAATCCAATTCTTTATTCAGTTAACTAGTGCCCAGAAAAACAAGCAAAACTCAAATCGTGATGACGGCAGTGAACAAAGGCACCCGACATTGAATCAGAACTTTCAATTCCAGTCTATCCTCTTTTTAGGGTATATGTATCACTGCACATTCCAGACTAATTGCGGGTGCATTTGCTGTATGTTGGAGAACACGCAACAGGGTTCGTGTTGCACGTGCAATCTCTTTAGACAATACTCATTTGCTATAAAACCGGCAACAATGCCCAAGAAATTTGGGATACAGTAAGTTCGTCTTCTGCCAAACAATAACTTGTGAACAGTTATAACAAGGTAAAAACAATTACCAGCAAAAAGCAAAACACTGCACTAGATGTATATGCATAATATCAAATACTGGCATGTTAGCATATTGAACTAATCAAGGGCATAGCTGCCCTAAGAGCCAATCAGAGCTGACAGAATTTCAAATTCGGTCATATGCATTTCCAAATTCACCATCCTTTCAGCTCTGATTGGCTCACACGATGGTTATGCCTACTCTGATTGGGTGAAAACACCACTGTGGTGGAGTTACACAATGCGGCAGAATTTGACAATGTTCAAAATAGCATTGCAGGTACTTTTCAATCTTCTGTGTCTACTGGCTGTGGTCACTTGTATCTGTTCCTCGTCTCTCACTCTCTCTTCTTATCTTTCTACCTACCCCATTCCCCAAGCGTAGGGTAGCAAACTTGATTTTAAAAATTAAGCTAAATTCAGGGGCATTATGTGCCAAAACCACAATGTGATTGTGAGGCATGCCGTATTGGGGGACTTCGTGTTAGCCTTGACCGCTTGGGGGTTCTTGAATGTGTACCAAAATCTTGGTACACAAGCATTCTGTGCATTCCACCCCCTTCGAAATGTGGCCGCTGCAGCCGCGACTGAACCTGCAACCTCGAGCTCAGTAACACAATGACATAGCCACTAAGCTGTCACGATGGGGCAAACAGGTTCTTTTTTTTTGTGTGTGTGTGTTCTGATCAACTTCTCTTTCTCCTTTCATTTCCCTCTCCCTCTCTTTGTTTATGGTTTCTTCCAAGTGTTGTTTGGGCAAACCTACAAACTCTAGAAAACTGAAAACTTTGCCATGAGTGGACTAATAGATTTTCATTAAGTAATACGCCTGGCTTAAAAGGAGCAGTAAAAGGCGATAGATATCCTTGAACTGTAAAATTAATATGAGAGACACCGTAAGGGGACCAGCCTTTCATAAGAGATGTCCCTGTGTTGGCTATGAATGCCCAATTCGGAACACTGCTCATGCAAGGGAGAAAACTATGTACATGCATGTCACAAGATGGCTGCTATGATTATGAAGATATACTAACGGTTTATTTTTTTAGAAACACTCACCTTAACGTCGGCTTTCATTACCTGCGCTTTTTTCGCATCTGAAATTAAGAACATATATTGTGTAAGGAGCTTTGGGTTAAAGCTACAACTGCAGAATGATAAAAAAAAAAAAAAAAAGACATCTCACTTGATATGATGCCTGTGATGCTTTCATACACGGCGTCCACGTGCATCTTGTCCGCAAAGCAGACCATGTTTTCGTGCAGCTTCTTGATGCCCCGTTCTCCAAATGGAATGAGCGACAAGCAGTATGCGAGGTCACGCCAGTGGCGCTCCGTCCTGCAACAACACGCACAGGCAATTGCACATATCAGATTGCTGCACAAGGGTCTTCAAAACGCCTATACTATGTTGGCACGTCTATAAAACAAACATGCTCTTCATGACACAGAAAGTTAACATCTAATGTCAACATTATAAACACGAACTAATGACGGGTAATGAAAACATAGCCACAAGCATCATAGCAAAGCACCACACAAACATAGCCACGAGCATGAGACATAATGTTTACGCTTACTGTGGTATGTGACATGATCAAGAGATGTGCATCCACATAGGACAACTTGCGTACATGCCAGACAGTGATGGCAACATTTTTCGGGGCAAAATCACTGGATTGTGGCTCAAAACACTTTTTAGCAAAATACTACTAAGTGACAACAATGATGATGTTGAGTTGCTTGGAATTTTGCTTTTAATGTTTAAATTGTATATAGACATTTTTCTTAATTATATTTTAATACTACCATATATTTTTAAATTACCTTCCACTGGTAAAAATGTAAAAAAAGAAAACAGCCCCTCAGTTTAAGATTTCACTTTGCAAGATTGTGCTTTGCATTGAAAAGCAGCACCCAGATACCTCAAACGTAAGTTCTAGAAGTAGTAGAAGTAGTAGTATAGTGGTAGTAGTATCAGCAATAGCAGTAGTAGTAGTAGTACTATCAGTAGCAGCAACAATATCAATAAAAAATATATTTACGTCATAAGCATGAATCTGAAGCACAGCTTCTCCACAAAGTTTTCAAGTTGTTTGTCTTTGCTGATGCATGAGAAGAGCAGCCTGGAAGAGAGAGAGGGAAAAAAAAGGTTTAGTGTAGTGACCCACATTCTTGGGTCGGTAGGGGAGTTGTATATGATATTGCATTACAAACACAGCACAACTCTACTACAGTAACTCAATAAACAGTAAAAAATATGCTTGTAATTAACAAAAGTAGCAGTCCCATTTGAATTCCTGTGCTGTGGTGAAAACATAAGCAAATGACCCACAATATGGTGAGACCTAACAATGCTTTTAAACATTTCATAACTGTATTCCCTATAGCAACCATTGGTCTCAAAGCTGAACCTTGTGCTTTGATCCCTACAAGCTGAATGCTGCATAAGTGGGTAAGGCATGTGTGAAACGTTGGCTCGCATGTGCTGAAACTTCACGTAAAGGCCACATTTCAGGATTACAAAATTTATTGCAGTGTATTGCTGCATTACTTGGTTTGCTTCGTCCAGAATAACCTTAAGTACACATCACCTGGAGCAATGCCATCTCAAAGAAAAAGAAAAAACAGGGAGGGCGGATCAATTTTACAGACACAAAATGGTGGCGACGCCTGTCATTATTACGGCAAAACACTGCACATTTTGCTGTTACCATTTGGAGATCGTTCCATATTTAGGAAGAGGGTGCCACTTCGGTATCTTTTGCTGCACAGTAATGTGTTGCAGTAAACCAACTGAACACAACAAGAGCTTCCAAGCTCTGGTCGTGACGAAACAACAATACATCAGGTGCCTTAAATGACGGATACAAGCAGGGTGGGGGGGGGGGTCGACCTCCCAATATTTCCTCCTGACCTCGCCCCCCCCCCCCCCCCCATATAGTTCTAAGTGATAGAGTGTCTTCCTGCAAACTCAACAAACATCAAGAGTCTTGCTCTGCCCTACCAACAAAAAAATCCTCGTGCTGTCTCAAAATGCAAGCCATTCTCAAAAGTTTGCAAGGATTTGTTTTACGGATAAGCAGTGGGACTGGTCTATAAGACAAAGTGCTGTACTAGATGATTCTCAAGAATTCGTACAATTATAAAAATATGCTTACTTCATGACAACATGGAAATTGTTTTCGTCTATGCCATGTTCTTCATCCGATAAATGGCTGATGATGTCGGGCAGCAGGTTGTACAAGGCATTTCCCTGCAGTATTTAAAAAACACATGGGACATGTTTTCAGCTGCAAGAGCAGGGCAGCTTTAAATTGACAGTAAACAGGGTCGACACTCGAGTTGATGACGTGAACAATAAAAAGCAGGAGTGCACTGTTTCACTACATTTTGTTTTGTATCCTTTTTTTAAGCTGCTCTTCACAATGTAAGGATAACAAGTCTACTTTCCTTGCATTGCCTCTGAATTTGTCTGTATTCATTGGCTTTATGAACATTTAATTGAGGTTTTACTGTATGCACATCTGAAATTCCACGTTTGGAAGCCACAACGCACATTAACAATGTGCGATAAACACATCCACTGTCTGATGTGCACATATTGACTTAGTCAATTCCTGTAGTTCTGTTGGCAAGTTTGTCACACCAAGTGGACCAATGATGTACATCCTTCAGCAAAAATATATGGGCTACTCCCTGCTTTCAACGCATATGTTGTTTGGCTAGGTGGTGCGGTTCCAGTGGCACTCCTGATGATCCAGACCTCTGGATAGTGAGTACGAGAACTTTTTTCATGCTTCAGAGTGTTAGAACTTATGACATACGAAAGAAACTCCCTCAAACAGCTAATGATAAGTCTGGCCATCGCAGGCAAAGTAGCCTGCATACTTCTGACAAAGACTGTACATGCTACACAATGCATTAGACAGGCGGAGGGGCTCGAGTGTTACAAAACGACGCACACCTCAGTTATGGTGCCAGTGAGGGGTCATTGACCCCTTACAAGGGATCTTGAGGACCTCAGCTCGTCATGAGCGATCCTCACTTTTCGGTTTGGCAAACCAGTTCAGCAAATCCCGCAGAAATACATTTGTAGTTTCGTGCTACACTCACACGGATGACAATGTTTCCCCTTCGCTTTCTGGTTTATGACAAACCCTCCTTGTCATGGGTATTTTACCATCGCCACTTTTCAAATAGCTTCTTGCATGCGCAAAATATCAAACATATTTCTTATTTCACAACAAAGGTGGCAATACACAGTCTCTCGTCATTACATTTCTTACTGAATTAGATTTTCCGCACAATCAGTAGTCATAGTTCCGTGTTTTAACCATGTTACTGAAGAATATTACGTGAAAGAATTTAGCCATTATGCAATTTCTTTTAAGGAAATCAGCTTAAAAAGTTAAATAGCAGAACAAGGGGTTAGTTTCTTCATGAGACTAGTAAAACATGTCACAAATACAACAAACCTTGCTCCCAAGTTCAAAGAAGAAGTTCCGACACATGTCCGCAAGTTCAGCGTCCTTATCCATAACCATGGCAGCAATGTCGCTGATCTGACCTTTGACCTTGATCATGTCGTTGAGAATGAGGAAGCTGACTGTTTTCAACGTGCCCATCTTGACGTCTCGCGACGGGTCCTGCAACCTGTTTTTGTTCAAAAAGACAACACACACTGACACTCTGCTTGAGCACGAGCTTACACAGAAATGCGATTCTTGCTTACTAAAGAGGTCAAATTGCGAGCTTTAACAATTCGAAATGGCACAGTTGGTTACAAGGGACGCTGTAGTGGAAGTGCTCAGGATTAATTCTGACCATTTGGGGCTCTTTAATGGGCAGCGAAAGCACGTACAGGAGAGTTTTTGCGCTCTGCCCCATCTGAATGCGGCTGAGTTTTGAAGCCAGGACCAAGCGTTCAGCAGCAGAATGCCATAGCCACCGGGCCTCTGTGGCAGATGATCCTAGCTTGCAGCAGCAGCAGCAGCAGCTCAGAAATGCTTTCCAACGAATACTGTTCATGGGGTTTAACGTCTCGGCAATGGACTGTGAGGAATGCAGCAGTGAAAAATGCTTGGTTAATAATTTTAACTCCCTCGGGTTCTTTAATTTGCCAGTCAAAGCATAGTGCATGAGCATTTGAACCTTCCACCCCAACTCGCTTTTTATTAAGATGTGTAGAGAGAGAGAGAGAGCCCCAAGTCTCTCTCTAATAGCAAGAGCACAGTGGGGATGAATAAATGTGAAAAAAGTTGTACAGCTGGTTGGCAATCAACATACCGGGCGTAGATCTTCTCTGTCCAGGTATGCAGCAGATTAGGAAAGCGGACCATGAGGTCACCCACCGCCACAACCAGGTTTGTGCGGATCACGGGATCTGGCGAGTTCTCCATGATGTCAAACAGCAGGGCCAAGTGCTGCTCACAGAACTGCGCGCTGCACAGTAAAGGCGGCAACTGAGGGCGGCATATACTGCATGTAGAGCTGCATGCAGTTATCAAGCCAGAATAAACGTAAACCTGTGTGCGGTGCGGTGCTGTGTTGGGTGTGTCTTGTGTGTGTCAAGGATAGAGTACACTCAGTGCTCACTAATGCCGTGGGGGGGTTACATGCCAAAACCATTTCCTGATTATGAGGCACGCCGTAGTGAAGTGAAGTGAAGTGAAGGACTCCAGAAATTTCGACCACCTGCAGTTCTTTAACGTACACCTAAATCGAAGTACACAGGTGTTTTCGCATTTCGCCCAATGCCACAACAACAACTGATGATTTGATACAAAGAGTGTCCTGCCTCGTTTGTTGGAATTCACTCGCCCTTTGGAACGATGCACCTATAGTTGGCGTCAACCTAAGATTGCAGATTCACATGTCTAACTAAAATATAATTTGTACAGAAGCACCAGTCAATTATGTTCACTCATTTCTGTAACACCACAATGGAGGCAAACTTTTCAATATCAATATCGGCATCTTTCGGGAACTACGTTTTGGAGCATGAACACACACAGAGTAGGTGCATTAAGATATCTGTGGCACGAGCTTGTGTTGAATACATGGCTTGTCACTGAAAACAGTCACGACTTCGACCGAGTACTACTGCTGAGCCCTTCACAAAGATACAGGTAAGGAAAAAAACACACCCCAGCTGTTCTGACAATTTCGACCGGATGATCAAGAGCTCTTGCTCACAGCTCCGACACCCAGCAGCAGTCGCTGCCACAGGCATTTGCTGAAGATGACGACCACACCTGTTTGTAGTCGCCCAAAAAAGGGGCATCAATACTAACTTGATCGACATCAGTTTGGCCAGTGCAAGGGAGGCGACGGTATGCACACCCTCGTCCATGTACGTGCTCTGTTCAGTGACGACGTGCACCACAAGCTTGCTCCAAGCGCCGAGAGAATTTTCCTCTACAAATGAGGAAAGAAACCATCAAAATCATTTCGCTCCTAAGCACAGCAAACAGTGAGAGCTGCCCACATGGCACTAACAGAAATTGTGCAGATGCATTAGGAAGGGGGTGAGTTCAATTTCTTTTTTCTTTTTCAGTGTGGCACCAGAAAATGAAATTATAGTGTAACATCATTACAATTCAGCAGGTCACAAGAGATATTAGAAGTGACAGTAATAACAGCGACAACTACGTTACTGATTACATTCATTAGTACAGTTGTATACCAAATTGTAAATCATGCTGTTTTTATAGTGAACCCCTGTGGACAACCCAAAATCTGTTCTCACGGCAGGCACTTTGATTCGGTATACAGTGGACTCTCTTTAAACGGAACCTCAAGGGGCCCGTAAAATTGGTTCTGTTTATCAGGAGTTCCATTTACTGAGAGAGAAAGCTGCAGAGAACTGCATGAATACAAAACTAACCAACCATGAGGATGGTGTTCCGTTCAAGAGGCAGCTCCATCTACGCGATTTCTGTTTGAGATTCCACTGTACCTCTATTACAGCTAACTGGAATTCAGATAGTTATCACGGTCTGGTGTAATGAGCTTACACTACATGGCTAGCATGTAAAATGACAGAGTCGGGCCACTCTGCACACAGAGGGAGATTGTGCTCACCGCTCAGCAACACGTCGTCCAAAAGGTGAACAATGTACTCTGCGTCCGTGTCATCTGTCACTGGACCCAACATCTCGTCGTCAGCATTCTGGCTGTCAGCCGCTTCCTACAGAAAGAATGCAGCCCAACAATGAATGAGAGAGGTTTATGCAACATTCTTCTGAAACAAAGACACAGCCTGGCGAATCACACACCTTGTAAACATGATGTTACAAAAAAGCGGTTCTGGGAAACGAGGTCACAGTGTCAAGCAGCAAGCCACACAGTGCACTTAGCCACCAAACAAAGCACAGTTAACTCATGTCAACTTTTGACTATTTTTGCAATGAAGCATCAGAAAAAAAAAAGAAAATGCTGTAACACCTTGTGGTGCATGAAATGACAGAGTCCATTATATTTTACCGAGAAAGACCATTTTCACTGAACTGGTTTTGTTATAAAACACGGTGACAGGGTATTGCTCAAGCGAGTAAACATGACCCTACAGCGCATGCAATAAATAGGGCATGGCCTAGCCATGATACGCAACTTGGTAAAGCTTGACACAGCGGCTAATGTGTCTCACCTGGCTCTGGGTAAGGACATGTCCGGTAGCAGAGAACGACTGCCGCTTCTTTCGCTTCGCAACTTGTTCCTTCCGGTCCTTGACGGCCTCCCGCTTCCGCTTCAGCTGAGCAAATACATCCACGTCGAGGTAGATGAGTTGCCGAAGTGCCACCTGACCGACGCAAGCCAGGGTGCGCGACAGCAGCAGGCTTGAACACTCAAACAAAGGTGTCTGGGGTGATTCCTCCACTGCCTTTTCTCCGTTCTCTTCTTGCGAGTTTTGAGAATCTTGTGGCTTGGCTGTGTTACAGAAAGACGGGCATGATGCTTGGTGAGGCAAGAACGATGTGGCAAGGTTAGTAAAGGAGAGACAGGGACAAAGAGACATCAACATTATTCACAACCAGCTCTTTGTTCGAACTGTCGGCGTGGTTACAGCCGAACCCGGATTACATCGAATGACAGTGTATATATCAAACACACGAATTCTCCACTTGGAAATCCTGTGTAGTAGTACAGAAAGCTGTACGCTAGTAAGGAACTCCTGTTCGCTGCTACATTCCACATATTAAAGGCTGTGCTGCGCCCACGCAAGTGTGCTTCTCCTAAAGGGATCGTAATCGCTTTTCGCGCCCTCGAAAATATTTTATGCCGACGAATGCGAAACGGCACTGTTTGGCATACTGTGCTGTCAACCGAGACATTGGCCCTGAAGAGCAGCACGTACCATGGAGACAAAATGAGCAGTGTGCAAACTGCGGCCATTTGTTATCGGCAAAAGCAGATCCCCGAGCTGCTTCAAGAATGTGAAAAGCTTCCCAGTCCGATACGCATTCCACGAAAAAGTTCGAATGACATCCGATCTTTTGACTGAGTGGCTCCAGGCATGGCATCCCAAACTGGGGATGTCGGCTCTGCTGGGTTTCGCCTTGTGGACAATGGCATTTCGCAAACAACATTTTAGCTTTCCATGAAGGGCTAAAACAAATTCAATCTCAATCCTCACTTGGATGAACTTTAAAATTGCAGTTTGGATTTAACAAAACCACTACACACCATATCCGCACTTCACGGAAATAGCGTCGTGGAAGCAGCGTGCAGGACTCATCGCTGTGGGATGAATGAACCAAACGAACATATTTCATTCATGCTTGCAGGGTTAACCTGAGTGGGAATGGACTCGAGTGTTCTGCAAGCTGAAAGCCACTTTTCAATCCAACAGTGTCTGCAAGTGTAGGCAGGTGCCGACACAGCGCAGCCGAAGGGGAAGGGTTGAGAACGAAGGGACCGCGAGGCGTCGGACTGCACAAGAAGTGAGGATGACCGGTTCCAAAAGGAAGCCGTTTCCTAAATCAATACCGAACACAAATGCCTGATTGAATAGTGGCCGATGTACGATGATCGGCCAGATTAGCATTTAAACGGTGTATTGTATGGACGCGCAGCCTGGCGCATTCACGCAAAATCCACACTACAAGTGCGCCGATGACAACAAGGCGCATATCCATACTGACTGGTCTGCTTCCACATTGCATCCATTTCAACTTAATCCTGAATAAAAACGCACAAGCACTCCAACACGCATGAGGCATACCGTAGTCTCACATTTGAGTGACCTTTAGGATTTTTAATGTTAGCACAGTGGTTATTACCTCAAAGACCACTCCGTTGTGCGAGCGACTTGAGGCATTCTTATGAAAAAATTAGATAAGACTTCTGTGCGTTCAGTAAATTCTCATTTTTCATGATCTCGGAAAACTGCGAGACATGCGGAGGTTTCAATTAAGCTTTATGTTCTGAATTATCAATATATCTATTTCATGATACCCTTTGAGTTCAATATACTATTCGCATTCGCACGAAGTGCGAAAGAGTGCATACAATGATTTTAATGAAGCTTGGCACAAAGCCTGCGGTTGGTATGAAGAAAGAAATTTTTATGGCAACCTATTGAGGTTCTCAGGGATGATGAAGAAGCAGTTGCAAATGTATCAATGCAGTAAAAGTTTGGATTCAACTGAATCTCGCATGATGCCACAAATAAAATCTGATCCACGTTCCTCACAAGCGAAGAAAACATCATCGTGATCCAGGCATCGAACTTGTGACTACTGTCTGAATGTGGCTGTTACTATAAACCAATTAAACACGGTACACTGCATTTGTATTATCTGCATCCTTAGTGGTGGCAGTCACACAATATCTTTAGACGGTTGTCTTTGAGTGTTCTAAAGAGCTCCCAGAAGGCTGACCTTGTTCGGACAGCTAAGAAAGATATTCCGGCTAAATTCAAATGGTCCTTACTGATCACGCGACTTCAGATCAGGGTGCTGGGAGGCACTCCCAGTATTGCCATCGGAGCCGCTGAGAAAACTAATTTGTTTCTGGTCACAGGACCCGGCTAGTTTTTGTGTTTGCGTTGGCAAGGAGGGTACTTGCTTCGTTCACCCAAACGATGATTTTCATTCACGTACACTGCTATTGCTGCCGCGTTTCACATCTAAACGCGGCCAGCGGTGACGGCACTGGCTGCATTACAGGAAGTTCCCTTCGCTTTTGCTTCCTCTTCTCTCTCTGCTTGAAAAGGCAGCCGGCTGTTTGACTGGCATAAATCATCTCCTGCGTGGACCCAGAGTGTCTCTGCAACCAGTTCCCTTGGATTTGGAGGATCACAGCGACTGTCCGAAGTTGACAAAAACTCTAGCAGGTTGTGCACTTGCCTTCTGCCACACCATTGACTGCCGCACGCTGCTGGCACCGGGGCAGCAACCTCTCAGCCAAACCGTGCAGAATAGTGTCGGCAATTTCGGCTGGCTGCACGGCATACTTGTAGATCACGTCAAGTGCCCTCTCCATGGTGGGGATCCAAACAGTCAGGCTGGTGTCGGTAAATGCTGCAAGAGTTATGCTCGAGTTATGCACCGCAGTCACAAGAACAGGTGAAGCAATTAAAAAATGCCTGAAGGACTTGGTTGCTTTTCCTTGCATACGTCTTGTCCGAATAGTTGCACCTACATCACACATTTAGAAGTTGGTAAGAACAAACTTCGGTTGCAAGCTATACGTGAATTTATACTTGCTTCATGGCAGTCATAGTAGCTGTGGTGGCTTTCCTCAGAGATCTCCCATGAGCCCTATCTTGCATTAGCCCACTCACAACAAGTATAAACCAGAATAATTCTCTAATGGAAGGCAGCACTGAAAGTGGTGTTGACTGAAGATGCAAGAAGAAACTGTTCCCAGAGCTTTGCCTTGTCAGAATAACTGTGCAGATGTGCTTGTACAAAGATCCCAGTGCTGTTTTATGAAATCATAAGGTGTTTACATGAGAGTCTTATCAAGGGGATCAGAAGGAATTATTTGTAATGATGTTTGCAAACTTTCACTCCATTCCCCACCGTCTCTCACAAGCATCAAAGATGTAGAAACATACAAATGTGAGCTCATTGATTAATGAACATAATGAAAAATGCTTCAGAGACTGTGGAAACACTGAAAGGGAAATATATTGCATAAGTGTAAAGTTCAAAGAAAACTCTGTCTGCGTTCCTTGCAAAGACGACTTTGCAGCTGAAGCTTCAGAGCAAAGCTTTACCGAATACCAGTAGAGCGTTTTGTGCCTTTTCCAGTAAGCCACTGTCATGCCCTTTTTTGTTATACATGCTTAGTGACGCTGAACTACCACTAAAAAGTTTACCCCATGAAAGGTTTTGCAGCAACCAGCCCCTACTCGGCTGTAGGGGACCTCTAGTGGCTTTCAAACAAGCAGTTGCCCTTTTTTGCAGGATGTTTCAAGTTCTTGAGCCATCTGGTGAGGTAACATTGCTGTCCCTATGCGGCAGGGAAGGAGACATTTATATTGTGTGAATAAGCCTTTGTACGAGTGTATACACAAAATACATGCATTTCCTTTTCCGAGGTAAGCATAAAAGGAGCCACGGTTTATATGTAAGGACATGTTACACATGAAAATATGTTAAAAGAATCGCAAGAACAACATTCTAGTAGTGGTGTGTAAGCATTAGAAACGTTGAATAATCGATTTGAATCAGTTAGTATTTGATTCGACTTGAAAGACGCTTTTACTATTTGAAATATACGAAACCCGAAAATGACTGTTCTGTTCTTTAAGTCAGCTTCACCACGCTATAGCTGCCCAATCGACGAAGCATCCCAGCTGTACTGCGGAGAAGCATACATGCCGTGCAGTGAAGCATATCAAACATAAGAAGGAGGCAGTGTCACAGGGCCCCTGCTGGTGCTTATGGCTACCCGACACTATCAGCTGAAGTACCCACACTGTTGCCTCTTCACGCATCTGGACAACACCAGCCGTAAGGTGGTAATGTCTGTCTACTACTAATCTGGCTAAGCGCCTAAAAGCATGGTTTCTAAACTACAAATTTGACCAAGCAGCAAGCAAGCTTGGCAATGCATTTAGACTCTCATTCTAAAGTAGTTGATGAGTACCACCACGATGTTTCAATGGCAACCTGGTTTTTAAAGCTGGCTTTAGAAGAAGCAAACAAAATTTCAACACCAAGGAACTCAGATATGTCCTCAACAGCGAAAGCTTCAGAAGAGGTTCCTTTCACATTAGCACTGTGGAAAGACTTCGACAAGCTCATCAACCAGCAGCAATTTCCACTTGCTAGTGGCAGCAATATCCAATACCGCAAGCATCGTTTGAAAATATGTGCATGATCAAGTTTTGGGACAAGAAGAAGAGTCATGTGAGTGGTGGTATAAGCGTAGTGCCAGCTGTTGGCTTTGCTTGTACAGAGATACCTGCTGACACCAGACACTAGTATGTCCAGTGAGAAACTCTTTTCAATGTCTTGAAGAATTGTGACATGTAGGATGATGTTGCTGCTCCCCGAACAAGTTGAGCTGCTATCCTTCATGACAAAATTAATTAACTGCAGTTATGATACTGTCCAGCAAAAGTCTCGTACTAGAGAATTTTGTTGATCACAAAGCATAATTTTCCTGTACATTGTTTGCTATGCAATAAACTTGGGATTTTTTTTTCATAACTCTGGTTGGTGCATCGCGTTTTTGTAAAACCAACAGTATATTCATATTTGAAAAATATTCTATTCGATTCTCACTTGGTTTTCATTATTTGAATTTGTGTGGAAATTAAAAATTTCATATTCATATCGCACACCCCTAGACTTTAGTGTAACCAATCAGGTGACCAGTATTTTTATTTTTCTCTTACTTTTTTTTCTTCTGAAAACATTTGACACATGCCACTGTTTGGAAAAATTTCACATTCAATCGATCATTTTCATGTGGACACATTGGTCAGCCATGACCATAGTGTATGATGTCAAAGTAACTGAATATAGCTCAGCAAAGCACCATGTATTTCGACTCGTAGTGTGATCCCTGAAATTGAATTAAAGGCTCCACCTAGGAGCTCGACAAAACCTCCGCAATTGTGCTCCAAAATGAATTCATAGAATGACGAAAGCACAGTCACAAACCACAACTGCTTTAGCTTTGCACTAAAGTAGTTTTGTGCAGGCAGAAGCTTAAGCAGCGAGAACTAGTTGCCGTTAGAGGAGGTCATCATACTGTTTTAAGCAAGAACAGTTGGTTTGTGCAGGCTACTGCAACAGGTGATTATGAAAGCACAAAGCATATTTGCTTCAGACGGATTTGCGTACCTAGGGGAAATTCTGAAGACTGTAATGAACACTTACTTTCCAGGAGAATGTCTTGGAGCTGAACGAACATGTTGTGAGAATTTTCAAAGCGTTGCAGTGGGGCCTTCTCAGCCTAAAACAAAAACACAACATGCAGAGGAAGAGGGTTAATATCATAATAAGCACATGCTAATATTTGTCCAAATTACTCCTTGTAAGCACAAGCATGGTTCATTTGTGTTGCTGCCTATTTACTGCAACTACAGCAAGAAGCTCCTGTCTGGCTGGCCGTGACAAGAGCCTTTGCTAATCGTAAGGCGCACTGAATTGTGTTATATAAGGTTCTTTCTCGAAGTTCTCTTAAATATGTAAACCTTAGAAATGCTATGTACAATAGAACCTCGTTGATACGATCCCATTTCATACGATTTCCCCGTGCCAGCGTTCGCGATCGAGAACGTGAGAGAGAAATGGACTATACAGTTAAGCTTTTTTTACACTGGTTAATACTTTCCCGGAAAACGCAATATTTTGGCATGAGCGTTTAGTATATCGCCAAATTGCAATAGTATGATATGTTTTCCGGCTGCTACATCCTATGTAAATGAGGAAAGGGATGAGGCACATGCAATTTACAGTAGTAGGCGTCTGCAGTGGCAGTTGCGCATTTGTTTCAGGTACCCAGGTCCGTCGCATGCCGCCATTCACAGCTATTGCCGCCAACACGCTGCAATGAGCACCTTTGCTAAATATGTTTCCAAGCACATCTGGCGTAGCGCAGTTGGAAGCATGCTGCACGCTTTTGATAGGCGATAACCCAAACACGCAGCAGTTCCCTGCTGCAGGTGGCGTGAAGTGACCGTCATGTTTTGCTCTGGCGGTATCATGGTACCGTATTACGGCACTGCCCACCAGCTCTATTTCATTTCAGTTTCCCATAGCAGTCTTGAAATGATACCGCGCGTCTCGGGTCACTCGGGTCCTTCGAGTTCGATGCATCTCGTGCTGCTAAGATTCTTGCCCCACCCCCCGAGTGGGCACGCCAAAAACTTCCCACCAAAATACTCCACCCAAGAAAGCTGCTGACCCAAGCCGGAATCCAGGAGCGCGAACGTAAGGTTGCTGAAGCTGCAAGAATGACAATGCGCATCTCGGGCCACTTGGGACTCACCAAATCAATGCGCTTCGGCATCTCGTGCTGCAGTGATTCACATAATGCTTTGAATTACGTAGATCTCAACTACAGTTGAGCCTGCTTAATTTTTTAGTAGCTTTGGATCAAATGTTTTCCCAGTTAGTGCATTTTTCTTCCAAAACGTATCAATGAGGCTTTACTGTATCTAGCATACGTCTGCAAAGTAACAGTCACATTTACTTTGTACTAAAATCTATTCCGTTTTGTCTAGCTACCGGTGAATACAGAGGTTCGATGATAAGTTAGCGGTACTTCAGGCAAATCGATGCATGCTGAAGATAAGATGCCGATGTGTATTCAAAATTACCAAGTGAGTGCCGCCCATCTTCTGAATAATGCTGCACGTGTGCCTGCAGAAGTCGAGGTCAGCTTTTCCACGCTCGCCCAGTCCGATGGAGATGAGGAGCTCCAGGTTCTTGGTCACCATGTTGCTATCGGCACTGCATGGTCAAAGAAAATGGAATCTGGTGGCAAAAAACCCTTTACGTTTAATGGCATTCACAAAAGCAGGCGAAGACAGAAGTGTTGGGACAGCAAGACAAAGCCCACAAGGAGGGGGGGGGGGGGGTCACATGATGCCTGAGTGCATGTGGTGACATCACCCAGAAAGTGCAACTCTTTCACCTGTGTGGGAATGGCTCAGACAAGCAAAGTTTTGTGAAATCATTTTTACTGTGCAAGCTAAGACATGCACAGACAAATAAGGAGTTTTCATTAGTGTGCACAAACGAATCACATTATAACAAAGTTGAACTAGACACAAAATTACCTGTGTTATATTTGATATTCATTATAGAGTGAACCCTTTCATAATGAACTCAATGCAGTTGAACCTCGTAATAACGAAATCGGCGGGGAACGCGAGAAGATTCGCTTTCGCAAGAATTTCGTTGTTGCGAAAAGACACAGCACACATCCGTAACGTGTCACAGAATGAAACTTTACTGTCAAAATTTCGTTAGCCCACTTTGGCAAGCTTTGCTCGAGGATATAGAACCACACTGCTGACAGTACAAAGTGCATTGCATCCGTCGATCAGGAGTGGCAGCACTGCCACGGAGCAGTATTCTCGGTTGATCGCTTTCGGAGATATGATCATTTTTGCATGATTTTGCTTAAACTGGGACCGAACACACAGCAACAGTGCTCCACGCAAGCAACAGCATTTCTCCAGCACACGCTGTTGCCCGTAGAACACAGTTAAAATAACACATTGGAAGTAACGATGTAAATGTAAAATTTCGTTGACCAAGCTTTACTCCAAAGAGTGAACTTTAATGCCACACTCTAGGGATCTGCGAATACTCGAATGTTGCCGAATCAGACATCTACTATTTTATTTTTCGAATATTCAATATATTGGTTGTAGTGACGAGTGCAGTGCCACATGACACGTGCGCTGCAGAGCCCCTCAAAGAAGTGTCGCCACTCGTGACACATGCACGAGGTTGGGGCAAGGGGAGCTGGTCGGCTTGTGCGTCTCCTTTTCTAGGATGCCGACGAAACCGGTGCCGAGCGTGAGAGTGATCATATCTCGTGTACCTGAAGACAATCTATCCAAGGTTATGGCCCCTTCGCGCAAATCTACGTCCTGCACCCAATCCGCATGTGACGCCAGTTGGGTGGCACCAAAGGCGGCGTTTCTGAAGCGAGATGTATGTAATCCTGGACGATCGCTCAATCACATCCCGATGCATGCCACTTCATGCTGCGATCCCCATCTCAAGCACCGTAAGCAATTCCATGTCGGTGGGATGTGGATTTCCTTACTTTTGCTGCATTTTGTTTTACTGTTTTGTTTCAAAAATCGTTGCCACTTGTCAGTAGCAACATGCTGTCGTTTCAAATTGGCGATCAACAAGCAAGATGGCAGCCATGACATGTTTCTGGCGCGATCACTTCCGGCGCTTGGTTGTTTTTGTAAACAAAAATGGCAGTGACCATGCAAGTGTAATGTGGTGGTATTTTACACAATTTTTTACACATTTTGGAACCTACTAGCCATGCGTTAGTAGATGATATGTGGGGTTACATTCCGGCAAATTTCGTAAATGCGTGATTGTAGTACAGCGACGTTTTATTGTCGAGAGGTACAAAATGCACTGAATCCTATGAGCGTTCACTGGGGATGCGATAATATTTCGTTAATGCAGGATTTTGTTATCGTGAATTTCTACTGTAGTTTCGCAATAAGTGGTCGTTATATCAGTAGTTCGTTATATGTGGACTTGCCCTTCAAAATGTGCAAAAAGTTAGCGACACATTCGTTTTTCTGCAGCAGTCTTATTCAATGCGTTATTCCCTCCGCTGTAAAGTCAAGCCTTTTCGCTTTGTGAAACTACATCTGCTGCGTGCTTACGAGTGAATTGAACTACCTTACTAATGAGTCGAATGAGCTGTTATCGGTAAAACTCATGCACAATGCCCGTGAAGTAATTCCCCACGGCATTTTGAAGTTCAGTACAAACAGCATATAGCAGTTGTGAAACAAAGCATCGTTTAACTTTTTGCAAATGGAGTGCAGCCACTGCCTCCTGTTTGCTAATACTACAACATGGTTTTTGAATGCAGCACTAAGGTCAAGCTGATATTTACTAAACTTCACACCCAGAGGCAGTAAAACACATTTTCACAGAGCTGGCAAAGTATGAACATTCAAAATGGCAGCAATAACAGAAATAACAAGCTCAGGTGAGCTCAGCCACACAAGGCTGAGCTCGCCAAAAGCTGTCAAGTTATGTTTTTTGTGTGACTCAGGCTGCAACAGTACGAAGTTCGAACGATTGAGCGTCTTTACGCTCAGTTATCAGCAACAACGTAAACAAAGTGCCGACGAATCATGATCTTAAGATAAACGATAGTAACTGCCAACCCTTTGCACTTTTGCAGAGCAGCGCATAGTGCCAGGTTTACACCTACTTCCACCGCTTGATTGACAGCAACGATAGGAATGGTTGCGGCTTCATAAATCTATGCGCGAAACTCCCTCATCTAGGACGTTGTATCCAGTCATACCAGCTGAACTGGATCGGGGCGTGCGTGCCAAGTGTCCTTCTCGTGCTTTACAAGGCCTGTTCAGATATTTATTTTTCTTTGCGTACACCGTATTTTTACCGCGACCGTGTTTGAAGTGTTCGTTGTAATGGTTCGGAACATTAAGAACTGTTTGTTATACAGTTAAACTTTGATAATAGTGAAGTCCGTAAAATTGGCAATTTGCTTCGTTATATTATACTGAAATTCCATCTTTAATGCAAGTAAGTACACAGGCGAATGGATTTTTGGAAGGAGCCATAAAATTTCTCGCATTGTCAGGCAATCGGAAAAAGTAAATTTGAATGAGCTGATTTCATGCAGTGTTGATGATATCCTCACATTGGCTATACAAAGGGAAGCCAGCTACGCTTTCGCGTCGACCCCAGTGGGACGACGCTATCATGAAATAGCACTGGCAGTGAGGCGCAAATGCTTCATGTGCCTCTCGAGTCAACACCTCTCCGAAACTCGAGACAGCCCAAACTACAGCACTAAAGGACCAAGGAGACGCCATCTCAGCTTGCCCAGTCTTTCCATGTCTGGCAGATTACCTCTAAGACAGGGTGGAGCGCAGGCTGCTTATGTGCTCAGCTGCGCTGACAGCCGTGCAGAGCCACAGCCGTGCTAGAAAAGGAGACGCACAAGCCGACCGGCTCCCCTTGCCCCAACCTCGTGCATGTGTCACGAGTGGCGACACTTCTTTGAGGGGCTCTGCAGCGCACGTGACATGTGGCACTGCACTCGTCACTACAACCAATATATTGAATATTCGAAAAATAAAATAGTAGATGTCTCATTCGGCAACATTCGAGTATTCGCAGATCCCTAGAGTGTGGCATTAAAGTTCACTCTTTGGAGTAAAGCTTGGTCAACGAAATTTTACATTTACATCGTTACTTCCAATGTGTTATTTTAACTGTGTTCACTATATATATGGAGGTTTGTTTGTAGTGGTAATCAGAGCAGGTAATTGATACAGCAAAGGTAAACCAACTAGCAAAATGAAACATTCCAGCCAAACGAAGCTCTTGGGGCACGCACCTGGCAACCATGGAAAGCAGCTGGGTGGCTGCGAGGCAGTCCTCCCTGGAGGTGTCTGCCTGTTCCATAGTGTATCTCTCCCACAGGAACCGCAGAACCATGGAGGATATGTCGCCGGTCTTCACCAATTCCGTCACCTGAACCAAGGGGTCAGCAATTATGCAGACAGCGCCATGACAGTTTAAAAATAAAGAAAATTCTATGATGAGTTGCTGCATGCTCGCCTCTGCTGCAAAGTAATTTTTGAGTAATGCATCGCGACTGTTTCAGTGAGACCGTTGTTACTGCATTTTACTTGTTTGAATTTGCAATAACACTTTACAACAACTTTTTCACATTGTTGTTGAATCTGGAAACAAATGTGCTGTACTAAATGAACACCGCTATCTTACCAGCTGTTCGAGGCATATTAGCTCGCTAGTCGTCACAACGTTGACAAGCTCAGACAAGCCGTCTGCAATATTTCGTGCTCTTGTCCTGTAAAAAATAGAAAAAGAAAACAGCAGTGTAAAGTTACACAGGAGCCTAAAATTAAGTCAAAACCAAAAGAGAGTGTGTATCATAGAGTCTCTAAAACTTGCCCAGAAAGAAAAAGTGGCACTAGTGTCTATGTGGATTTATTCAGTGGCACTTCAACCAGACGCGCGATTCTGGTTGCTGCCAAATTCGGCCATGTCGTCAAATTCAACCATGTTGACATTTAGAGCCAATCAGACAGTGTGTTCCAATTCTAGCCAGCATCGGAGACCATCTACATTGACAGCTAAGACAGCTTCAAGTCCAAGTAATAGAATGCATCTGGGAGAGTTCTCTGCAACTTGATGCCCCTTCGGGTCGGCAGGAACAAGCTACAAAAAACACAACATACCTAACAATAACCGCATAACAAAACATGACCGTGTTTCCTTGCACAGAGGTGACCTCCCACCGAATTTCTAAAGATTCTGCTTGGCCACAATCTTGTATGGAGAGCAAAGAAGCCTGCATCGTTTTTTAGTCCGATGCTGTCTTTATAAAGCTGTCTTTTTTTCTGGCTTCATCAGAATTGGAACGAGACTTAAGATGGCCACTGTATGCTTATCTGTCTATTTAACAATCTGTGATGACTATTTGAACTTAGCCAGAGATGACAAAATTGGCAAAATTTGAATATGTCCAGAATGGGAACCCAGCATGGGAGCAGCGATAAATACAAGCAGTTTGGCTGACAGCTGAGCAAACACTGTAGCAAACAATGTAAGCATTGGTGCATAACTGTTCGTTTTGGGCAACAAAGCCAGCACAATATATTAGCAAAATAATGAGTAAATTTTACTTTCCATACATACAGTGCACGGGCTCTAAACTGCTGCTGTTGCATGGTTAGAGGCATTTCCTAGCACACTCCAACGGTAAATTCCCTCAATAAAGCTCACTACCGATGGAAGTGTCACCACAGTTGTATAGATTGTTTTATAAACATAGACACATGGCACACACATAAAATTATGAGTGACACCACCGCCATCATGTGAAACTCGCAAGCTATGAGAAAATTTGAATGCAATGAGAAAGGTGAGGAAAGAAAATAAGGCCTGCAGAGCTGCAGAGCTTAGTTATTAAAGTGAAATTAAATGAAAACGAAACCTGTATGATAGTTCACAAGTCAACATATGCCAATCTGAAGCCAGTCCTCCCAGTCAATTCCATAGTGGTTCAACAACTGCAGTGCCACATTTCCCCCTCTTAGTAAGTTTGTACGAAACACCACAGAACCGCGGCTAGAGAGTCTAGAGGTTTAAACAGGTGAGTGCTACACACTTGGCGTTGGTGGAGGGCTGGTTGAAGTAGACGTCTCGGTACGAGTTGGCGACAGCCTCCCGAATTGACGGCTCTCTGGACCAAACCAGGGGCAACATTTTGCGGATGCCGACGGTTGCTCCCCTGATGCCCAGCCGGTGGGCCGACACAAAGAAGGCGATGGCCTCCTGTATGTCGGACTGGGTGCGCGAATAGAGCATCTCGCAGAGCGTTGGTATCATGGCTTGAATCTTCTCGGCAAAGTCGGTGCAATCCTGCGAAGGGGAAGGAAGCACAGTGGAGGCTGTTGAAGGAGTGGGGGACATAGGAAACTGCAGAGTACGAAAAGATAGCGACACATTCGTGTGCTCGTTCCACGTCATATGAGGTCTTGTTTGCTTTGTTTAGTTAATAATAATGAACTCTTTATAGCAGCATGGTGGCTAGCAAAAGACGACAACCATTTTCCTCCTTGCGCCGGGGTAGTTTTCCTTCTTTTGCATGAGTACACACTATTTTCGACCTCATTGCCCTTAAACTTTGCGGCTGCTCCAGGTGCGGCACATCAGCCAGATTCAGGGGACAATGGCAACTGTCAACAACTCTCTGCCACTGAGCATCACCTTCACTGGCGAGGACAACTCAGGCTAGAGTCGTCATATAAATTAACTTTCTTTTTCTTCTCCATAATTCAATGTGGGAGTAATCTTGTTTAGTCAGTGACAACCTAAGAATACAGTGGCAAACACAGCGCTGTCCAACTTGGAGACAACTTGTATATACATCTGATAGTCAATTATGTTGGCTCACTCCTGTGACATCACAGAGGAGGTGAACTTCCTTTAACCCTTTGAGGGTAGATTTTTTGCGCCATCTGTGACTGCCCAAGGTCGATTTTTTTTTATTGCAGATTCGACTTCTTCTTAGGGACTTATTTCGAAAAAAATTTACTGTAATTTTTCTAGGGTGACCATAAAGTGAGAAAAACATATTTTGCATTGGTATATATATGTACTCTTCATTCATGAATAACAACAATGAAAAAGGAAATAATCTTATAAGAATTAAAATTTGATACATTGTTATACACATTTTCAGTGAAACTGAATTAACAGATCAGTGTTAGAAAATGTCTAGAGGACCATTTTTACTAAGAACAAAGCTTTCGTAAAGTGAAAAAAAAAATGCAGTTAAGAATGTCCGAAAGGACCGATGCTGCCACTGTGAAAATACAATTATACCAGCATTCGGTGGCATAAGCTGTACCAGCCTGCAATTGATAACCGTTGTAGTCATTATTCAATACTGGCTTTACATTTCAACATGAAAGAAAATGGAATTTAGCCACTCATATTGGATGTTGTTTCTACAGAGGGACTAACTGGTACTACTCCTGTGTGCAGGCTTGCAACAAACAGCCCATAGCACAGCATCACCTCCATAGATTGAAGAAGCAACCATATTGGTTACGTACCCACAAAGCACATGAGAAAAGTCTGGAAAGAGCCCTTAGCAGCAATTCACTGTGAGACATGCAAAACACTCCATGCATGTTGATGCCTAGACAAGAGATGGAGTTCTGCAGCAGAGATAAACAATGTAATTGTGTATCAAGTGCACTTACTCTGAGATACAAAACAAGCATCTTCTGCTTGTAGAGCTCCACTGCGCCCTCGCCAGACCCAGCATCATTGGGCGGGGGATCCGGAGGAGCCGTTTCTTTCTCAGATGCTGGTGTGTCAGGCACAGCAACCTTGGTTCCTGAAATAACATACTGGGAAGTGTACTAACGGTCATGGAAACCTTAGGATAACAGACAGTGGATAAAGGCGCATGAAGTAGCCAGACAGTGTGGGCACCACCGCCAAAGAATCGATTGCTGAGCAGCTTGCATTCAACTGTAAGACTGGGACTTGCACATTCATACTGCCTACTCTTGCTAAGTGCTTGGTTGGGGTTCAACAACTTTGAGGATGTGGGTGGCTGATCCGAATTGACCAGGGAATTTCACTGCAGGTTTTGTCTGTGCAGTTGAATTCCGTAAAATGAGGGCAAAATCTTTTGGCCATAGGAAAGGGTGAGAAATGTGCACATCCTACATACCCTGATAAATTTTTTTCAGGACATTCAAGAGGACTGGATCCGTGTTGTCCTTGACACCATTTTCCTCACTCTTGTTCTCATCTCTGAGGGGGAGGAAAAAGTAGAAAAGAAAAAAAAAGGAAAAAAAAAAAAGACGAATGAGTCAAAGATGCAACAGCATGTCGACAACTGCTCCGGCATGCAGTCAATGCATGCCAAAGCAAAAAGTGGTTGGCTGCACTTGACCACTTTTTGTTTCTGTGTCACAAAATGAATGCCAACACTCACGAGCCCTCCTCGTCAGCAGTCGGATTGCAGAAGAGGTTCACATCCGGATATGTGGCAATCGCCTTCTTGAGCACTGTGACCGCCTCCGCGCAGCTGCCGTCTTTGAGTAGCGCTCTTATCTTATTCAGGATCCTGAAAGGGAATTTGTAAGACACATTGACAATGCAAAGCAAAAAAACTTATTCGAGAAGCCTTGCTTTGTTCCATGTAGAGATTTACAACTGGCCAGGTTTCACACCCCAAAGCAACATGCGTACTGTGACAGACGCGCTACACCTAACTAGCATGTGACGGTACCGTCAGTACAGTATGATTAGTTCGGGGCATCTGGAAAGTCGGTTGGCTGCTGTATGTTAATATTTGACAAGTCCGGTTGGACAATAAAACCATAATAAGTGAAAAATGAAGCCATTGAAACACGCTACAACTGCCTTTTATGACATTAAACAGCAATACCTAACAAATCGCATTTGCACAAAGAACTTGTTCTTGAGCATGTTAGCATTTAAACTTTTGATACATATTCTGGTTGGCACAACGTAAGCACCGTGACCAAGAGAGTCAAGGCAGGCAACCACAGACAAATGTGTAATAGAGAATTTTACATGCAGGGGACCCAATGTTACGGAAGGCTGTCAGCCAGACATGCAAAATAATGCAAACAGGGCATGCAAAAACCTTTGGGCTTTTGTGTTATGCAAGGCTGCTCAAGGGTGGTATTTTTAAAACTCTATAATGACAGTTCCAAATGCATAGCAAGGAAGTCTTCCGCGCATTGTGTCTGTGGTACATCTATACCACTGTATTCTTTAGAAATTAGCTTTTTTGGAAGACAGCTGTCAAGACAAAATCAAAGTAAGTCTTAGTTTAGCCTTTGTCTATGCGTGCCCAGAACCATCATCAAAAAACAGTTGGAAGCTACCGCTTACCTACTGTACTTATGTTTTACGTTGCTTACAGTGTGCAAAGTACAACATGGCAAACGTTGCAGTTAGCTAAAGTGCAAAGTGTTGCCTATCCCGTAAAGGAGTAAGATGGAACCATCATGGAAACAACTTGGCTTACTCATCAAGCACCACGCTTTCTTCCTCGGTCAAGGACATGTCCTTGTCCTTTTCATCACCCTCCTGGAGCACATCTTGCAGTCCTGGAAGGATTCCCATCCACGAAGAATCTGCCTCGTTCTCTTCTGCTTCGTCTTCTGCTGCAGATGGCAAAAATTACTCAGCTACACATGCTACTAATACCCTAGTTACTCGAGCACGCAAACCCTGGTTAAGTCAAACCTCTGTTATAGCTCACTGCAGTTATGCCCAGTTATGAGGCAAACCTGACAGCATTTTTATATGCTGACGCGGGAAACTTGGTGAGAACATGCGGCAGTGTTTGTATATTATGAAAATACCACTTTCAAGAAACCTATTTTTTCATGATTTTTTCGTCTCTAAGACCTGTGTCCCCACTTAACAGAATGACTGCGGTTAGGTTTCTTGTGTAACTCTTAACGGCTAACCGGGATGCTTGAGCACATGCGAAAAGCAGATATCAGAAGGGCAGCGGATTGGGCGAGTTGGTGTTGCATGGTAACAATAAAATTCAAACAGCGCTAAACGACAGGACCAGAATGAAGAGGAGACAAACACGGCGCTGAACTTACAACTGATTTATTTGATGTAAGAAGTCAACATTTATACGTACAAAACTTTTGTACAAAATGTACAAAAAAGGTTTGCAGTAATATACAGTCGAAACTCGCAATAACGAAATTCTTGCGACACCAAAATGTCGCTGTACTACAATCCCGCATCAACGAAATTTGCTGGAATGTAACCTTGCATATTACCTACTCACGCAAGCCTAGCAGGCTATAAAATGTGCTCAAATGCGATTGCTTTGCAGTAAAATTGCATAAAATACCACCACATTACACTCGCGTGGGTGCCGCCATTTTTGTTTACAAAAACAACCAAGCGCCGCAGGCAATCTTGCCAGAAACATGTCGCGGCCACCATCTTGTTTGTTGGTTGCCAGTTTGAAGCGGCATGTTGCTACCGACATGTGACGATGGTTTTTGCATCCAAGTGCAGTGCATAATGTGTGCCTCAGCGAGAAAAATGCAGCAAAAACGAGGAAATGCGTGTCCTACTAACGAGGAATTGTTTATGCCGCTTGCGATGGCAGTTTCAGCATGGAGTGCCATGCATCGGGTCGTAATCGAGCGATCGTCCGGGAATACACATCCTTTGCTTCAAGAACATTGGTTTTGGTGCCACTCGATGGGCATCATGCGCGGATTTGCTGCCGGACGTAGATTTGTGCAGGGAAGCTGTAATCTCGATCGACTACCTTCAGGTATACGAGAAGCGACCACTTTGGCGCTCCGCTCCGGACGTGTCAGCGCCTACGGGCAACAGCGTGGGATGGAGAAATGCTGCTGCATGCGTCGAGCGCTGTTGCTCTGCGTCGGGTGCCGAGTTGCGCAAAATCTCGCAAGAGTGATCGTATCTCCGAAAGCAATTGACCGGGAATACTGCTCCACGGCCGTGCTGCCACTGCTGATCGATGCATGCGGCGCACTTTGCACTGTCGGCAATGCAGTTCTACATATCCTCGAGCAAAGCTTGCCAAAGTAGGCTAACGGAATTTTGACAGTAAAGTTTCGTTCTGCGACACATTAGTTGCCTGTGCTGTCTCATTTCACAACAACGAAATTGTTGCAAAAGAGAATTTTTTCGCATTCCCCGCCGATTTCGTTACTGTGAGATTCAACTGTACATAACGCCTTTTAACTGCTCTATTTCGTTCAATTCTTATCTGCTGCTTCAAGGGACTGAACTTTGTGACAACTGAGATGGGTGACCTTTGCACCAGTGACGAAAGAGCAAAAGAATTGGCTTTTAACTGAACTGCATTTTATCGACTAGGGATTTCCAAGGGACAAATTCAGTGAAAGATTCCACTGGTTTGCATTTCCTCCTACCTTGTTACGCATTTCATTGCAGTTTCTCTTAGGAACATAAGCTACTCAAGAAATAACCAGTATCCAACCACGAAAATGTAAAAAAGGTATGCCTTTATGAGTGAAACACTTGAGTCATTGCTGAATAGCATCCCCATACCATTTCTTCAACTCCTTTACAAAAGTTCATAGAGCGAACTATGCGCATGCACAATTCAACAGCCATCTGGTTGAACGATACAATAGCTGATAGCTGGTATGAATCTTATTACTCTTTTTGTTGTTTGTTTGGAGTATTATGCTATTATTTTTTTATGTGATCAGCACCAACTGGCAAGTCTTGCTAATGAAACAAACAAACTAAGAAACAAGAAGTCGAAGTTTGTTTCCCGTTATCGGTAGACATAGTAGGCCATTTATGAAGTACTATGAGGCGTGGTTTTTGGCAACTTCTGTGTTGGGTGACATATTCTATTTTTGACAGATTACTTATCTCTGTGTGCCACGTGCTAATGAAAGTGTGAAACCACACCGAGAGGCAGGGAACGTATCGGTACTACAGTAACAATGACTGACAGAATAAAAAAGGATGAAAGAACTGTGCTACTCAGTAAGCTTTTACCCAGAGCCTAAATTAATTTGTTCTTGCTAACTGGATTAGTGAAGCGCAATTGCACATGAAAGATGACCAATAAAAGACGCACCCACACAGAATAACCTCAAGGGAGGCACTTATATTGCAGTCTTGTCCCCATGAAAATGATTTTCGTGGAATTAATGTCCCAGAATGGCAGTGCAGGCTACAAGAGATGATGTTGCGACAGGGTGCTGCTTAATTTTGACTCCATGGGGTTCCTGAGTGGAAAACTTTAGTCTGCCAATATACATATTTTCTCTGGAATATGTTTGGTTACCAGAGACATAGATGTTGTGGAGATGCGAGACTCTCACGCGTCCCCTAGTGTGTTGTTTTCCCGCGTGGCTCCCGTCTCCTGCGGTCCGGTTTCGCCGCGTGGCCTTCGTGATGCCCACGGCAGTCGGTCTGGTTGAGGCACAGTACGAGAGATGGCGCGAGTGTTGCGCTGCCTACGGGTGGGGTTACTTGGGCGCGAAAAGGGAGAGGCGCTTCCTCTTTGGTTTGGGATGGCAAGCAGCACGGACGTCCCGCGCGTGCGCCGATCCATGCTTCTGCGAGACCGTCTCGTAAGGCCTCGTACGAACGTGCCACCATTCGCATGACCGTACGCGCGAACGACCAGGCGTTGGGATCCAGCATGGGGCGAACATATTCGCTCGTTATCCGGTCGCGGTGAGTCGGACTTCTAGATTTGTCGCGCGCACATCGGCATGTTTTGTGGATAGCAACTCGGCTAGCAGGCATTGAGCTATGAAAGGTGCAATAAATGCCCTTGTGATTGTTTGCACAACTGTGTTGGTGTTCCTTTGTCCCAAGAGTACGCAGATGAAAAGCCCACAACATTATCTATGTAGCGTTATCTTGTGGCCCAGAGTTCAACTATAGACGAGGACACAGTGCTGTTGTTGCAGTGACCAGTCACGTTCGTCTTAGCTGCTGGTGTGAAGCGTCGGCAGCCACATAATCACTAACGTGCAGTCCTTTCCTCTTTTTCTCAGAGGGAACACCCATGTACGAAAACATTTGAATCGTGTTGTGGTTCAACAATGCAGAACGCACCCACCATGGTGGCTTAGTGGCTATGGTGTTGCACTACTGAGCACAAGGTCTCAGGTTCGGTTCCTGACCACGACTGCCGCATCCCCGTGGGGGCTGAATGCAAAAACGCTCATGTACTGCGCTTCAGGCACACTTTAAAGAACCCCTCGTGGTCAAAATTGATCTGGAGCCTCCCATAAACTAACGTGCAGTTTTGGGACGTCAAGCACCACATTTATTAATTCAGTGCATAGCAAGATGTCACTACCAGCGCTGCTACTGCTGTCCAATTCTCCGGCAACCTGTCATTCCACGAGGATAATGCATGAACAGACAAGGGAAACCCTCTAACGTGCAACTTAGATTAGGTAGATAAGCATTTTCGCATTCCACTCCAATCACAAAGCAGCCATGCGGTTGAACCTCGTGTGCATTGTTGCAGAGCGCCACAATAGTGAAACTGCTCACCATCTTTGTGCAATACCCGTAGAGCTTGCAGTTTCTCCTCTTCCTCAGCAAGGTTCCTCCTCAGTTCATCAGGTGACAACTAGACAGTGATGAAAGTAAAGAAGGCATTGTCACACGATGTTTCTGCAGGCTTGAACCAGTTCTGTGTTTGAACGACTTGATAATATGCATGACTATGACAAATTTGAGAGCGCAATATGCCCACCTAAATAAGGAAGGAAGTCCGAGACAGCGCATCAAAGTGCAAGAAAGGTTGTGTTAGCTACGTCATCGCTTTCATGTATTTTGTTTCACTCAAGTGGAGAAAGCAATACACAAGTCAGAAAGCAATATATCTGGCAAATCAGTTTTGTGAAAGCGTGAACACGGAACCTTGAAGAAAGAAGAAGACGCATGACAGGCTTCTTTCTCGAAAAATTTCCCAGAAAATGACAGTAAACAAATGTGCATTAGATTCGAGTATGAAACCAACACTGCAATAGTGATGAGCTATCATTGTTGACAAAAAATTTCTGTATTCCAACCCACACGTCACCTGGGTGATGCTATACTGAACACTGTCAATCCAAATTCCACCATGTTGTCAACCTCACCATTTATTATTGGCTCAAAAGGCAGTTATGCTTTATCTGATTAAGTGAAAGGACAGTTATGTCCTCTCAGATCGGCTCAGAACGTCAACATGGAAGAATTCAACAACATAGCAGAACTTGACAGGGTCCGGAATAGTACTGCCTTTGTGCCCACAGTGCAAATTTGTTACGCTGCGGTATCCGAAAAGCCACAGACAGATCCAAAGTCGAGGTGCTCCAAGGCTCTCGGACACGTCCTTATCACATCAAAGGACGTGTCCGAGAGCGATGATGAATGGTGCCCCATTCACAATAGCTCAGATGCAATAACTTTACTTTTTTAGAGTTCGTGTGAATTGCCATTAGTGCTTTCTTTCTTACCCCCAAAAAGGGTGAGTGGGATATCTAAGGCATTGCCCTTATAATTTTTTTTAATTATACCTGTATCACAAGGGCGCATTTGGAAGGCCTTCCAGTCGACGGCCTTCGAAACGCCACAACTCTATCGACTCAAAGGAGTTGTCGCGCTGCTACACGGCACTTTCGAAAGGCTGTTGAGTGGTTCAGGTGTTTCTCGTAAATTTGTGTGGCGCTGCGGATCTTTACTTTCGTTTTCATGTCATGAAAAGTTAAGCAACATTAAAACCACTTAAAAGCACTATAATTTCTTTTGTTTGTTTATACATTTTAAAAAAATGTTTATACATTGCCATACATATATGTTTAGTTTTTAAGTTGTTGAGTAGCGAAACTTTGGCAGCGTTTGCGTCGCTGCATGTCGCTGTTGTCGAGAGTATGTGCAGTTCGCACATATCATGTGGCAAAAATACTTTATTGAATAATTAATAACACTCATATATAGTATTTCTAGAGCATTTTGGTTTGATTTGTTCTTTCTAATTGATAGTACGAGCACACTGTGAACGAGAAGGCATGTTCGCACTGTTTCCGTTTCCGTTGCTCAAATGCCATCGAGATTTTGATAGAGTTGTAAGGTGCTCCGTTGACTCGATAGACTGTTGACTCGGCGGCCTTCGAAACCGTACGTGTAGCAGCTCGAACTTGACCTTTGAGTCAACTGACTATCGGTTGGAAGGCCTTCCAAACGCCCGTGTGACACGGGTATTATGAAGATCGGAGTGAGTGTTACAGTCGAGGGAGTTGCATCTTTCGTTTCTAGCCACGAAAAACTGTGCATTACATTCGTGGACACGTTAGAATAAAACAAATATGGTATTTTCTCTTGGCAGCACAAGGCGCTGAAGTTCATGAATATACAATCCGCTGGCATCACCGCACCTTGGCAAGGAAAGGATTGCTGGCGAGGTAGGCAGAGACGAAGCCGACTGCATGCTTCCGGACGACGCTAGACTTGTCGCACAGCCTGTTGGTGACGAGTTCGAGCACTGCCTGTTGCCTGTCCAGCGGAATGCACTTCTGGTTGCACATGTCTTGCCACAGCTGCAAGACCTTGCCACGCACAAAGGCATTCTCATCCAAAATATGCTCCTAGACGAGAATGAGATTACAACATGCGTGAGAAGGCAGGGTTCACAAGATGTTTGAGAGCAAGGTAAAGGATACTTGTGCCTTGTGGAGTGCAGGAAGCGAAATTATAGCTGAACCTTTACATAATGAACAGCAATGAAACTAATTATAGGAGTCTGACATTTTTCCTCAGGTTATTAATGTTATGAAATGTATGCTTATAACGAACGTCCTCTAACATTTTGTAGGACCAGCGCTTAGACGAAACACAAGGAAAAAAAAAAGACACATGTATGCATCCTTCTTTTGCTTGTTTCGTCTAAGTGGTGGTCCTACGAAATCCGAACTGTGCAACGCCAACTGGCCCAAGTTTCTACCACAATAAAGACAAATATAAGAAACATATTTTCGATATCGAAACTTGTAGTGTAGCAAAAGACAACAGATAAGGAAGGTGGATGCAACACGAGCGCTGGAATCTGGAAGCGTTTATGTAGCATGTCCCTTCCTCGCCTATCGCCTTTTGGTACGTCCTAAGTTTCGATACCGTAATGCAATACCAACTAGTCCACCTATCCATCCTATTGTAAGGTATTCTCGACCTCTTTACCAGATCTGACTGTACATGTTTAACCCTTTGACAGTCAATGCCATAAATATACAGTGCCGCGAAGAAGTACCAAATGGTTGATGCCGTATATTTATGGCGACATCTGTATCTTTGAAACACACGCCAATTTTTCAACTCTTTGTTGCCAAGCAAGTGCTGCCACCCTGTGTGGATACAAGTGATTTTTCATTTGCTCCTTAGTCTCTTGGTTTTCGTTCCGTGGGTTCTTTACGCTGGCATTTCAGCAACCGCTAGCGCAATCGCGCGTGCAAAGGCGCGCACTGATTAGTTTTGATTACCTCTCGGGAGCAGTTTCTGTTCGTTGCACATCTAAAAACTGACGTCTATCTGGTTTCTAACCTCTCAAAGGGTCATCGCTAGGTGCTCACAGATCTGTTGCCCACAGGCATGCGATTATATCTATTACAGCACCCGCCTGATTACAAGCGGGCACTGGTATATATACAGTGGAAGCCCGATTATACAACTTTCTCGGGACCGCGAAAAAGCATCGTAAAATGTGGGCGTCGTAAAATCTGAACATAAATTATGCCTATAAAAATACTACTTATTTGACATGACCGATTTACGAGAAACTTCGATGTAAACTACTAACATACTCTGCAGGGCTTGGAAACCGAAATTACCCAAAAAGTAAATGCAGTAAGAATTAATGCTGCAGCACAGGTACCAATCATGCTTTATTCAAACGAACATTTACGGCACTCCATTGCCCACTGCCGCGATTCCCACCAGCCGGCGCGAACTTTAAAGAAAGTCGGTAAGTTTCTTTTGAACCTTGTTTGATCCATGAACCAAGAGCTTTCGCTCGAGTTGGGCAACGTCCAAAAGGAGGTCCTCTGCAGCGTCGCGTGAACAGATAAAGTTTCGGATGCCGTCTATGTGCCGTAGCACCTCGGTGAACGTGGTAGGCACAGGCATGGCATCTGTGGCATCGTTGTTGTCCTCATCCGATGTCGCAGCGGTGCGAGCACTAGGCGAAGCCTCCGCGATGGCGTCATCTAGCGACACCTCACTGCAGATCGCAACATTGTAGTCGGCCTCCACGTACTCGGCGAAGGTCGTGGTGAGGTTTAAACCCTCAAAATCATCGTCAGCGAAGCCTGCATTGGCCTCGAGCGGCATCGAGGTTGCTGCATCCCCAGCAGAGGAGGCAGTCTCTCGCTTAAAGCCACAGTGCTTGAACGAGTTAGCAATTGTGCTTCGCGACACCGCATTCCGCGAACTCGCAATAAAATGCATGGCGTCGAGCACAGCGATCTTTTTTTCCGATTCGCTGCACTCCATAGGCGCCAGCCGACGCTGCACTAACCACTTCCAGTACCCTTGCTTGACGCACTTAATGATGCCAGCATCCAGCGGCTGCAGCCGGCTTGTGCAGTCAGGCAGAAAAAAAAACAACCTTTATGTTCCTCAGGCTGGGCATATCGGGTGGGCGGCACGGTGCGATGTCCATGAAAAGCAATATTTTCCTCGCCTTACCACCCGTTTTGTTATCCAGCTGCTGCAAAAAATTGCTGAAGAGCAAAGACGTCATCTACGCCTTTTTGCTGAAGTTGTAGCTGCACGGCAGCATCTTCAAGTTCTTAAAGCAATGTGGCTTTGCAAACTTTCCAACAGCGAGCATGGGCAGCCTCTTGGAATTGTCCTCGTTAGCACAGAATAGTGCCGTCGCCACTTGACACAGTAAAGATGATATAGCCTTTTCTTTGAAACAGGCAAAGTCATGCATATAGTTACGAAAAGTATATGGTGCATATAAAAATTCAAAATGGGTGCAATAAGTGTGGAAGATAAGTCTTGGCACTAGTTGATGTCACTTATATCTGCCTTGCTTACAAAGAGTCATACAGTTTCTGCTCTTAGATGTACACTTTAAAAACAGCTTACACGCTCTGGGGTGTGTCTAACTTTTTTTCAAACAATAATCACCATCTGTCTTGCTTGCATATCCTTCCTTGAAAACTCAACACTTGATACTTTCCTGTCGAGAATACCATGTCAAGCTGATAACATCCATGTTACTTACGTCCTGGAAGTACTGAGCGCACAAGATAGATGACCATTACTGTTTTAGGACAAGATAAGCTCCAAAAAGTGCAAACATTTGTTAGAGTGTAGTGTACAACATATAGCTGACAGGCACAAATACATTTTATTTTTTTTACTGAATATGCTGCTGTTACAAACGAAAGGGTTAGTGAACCAACCACCGACTAGCGATCGTAACATTAACGTTTGTGATTTACAGCGCATCACTGTCCAATCCACAGTAAGAAACATATATCTACACTAAATCAACATGTGAAGCTGCCTCACACTAAAACTTCCATCGACATTTTCAAAACTGATGATGCCATTAATTGAACTTAAATGATAATCTCTCACTGGTCTTGGGAATACATCAGTGATAACCTCGAAAGACTTTAGTAATTCATAGCAAGATCGGCAAATTATATGTAGTTGCATGCAACTTGTGTTGCTATGGTAGAAGCAGAATGCAGAAATTTAGTTACCACTACAAGCTTAGCTTGGACTCTGGCCTGACATTTTTGTTGGTCCTTATTTAACTGTACTCCCTGCCTCGATGCTCTCAAAGTGAATGCTAGTGATATGCTGGAAAACAAACCTCCAGGTGGTCAAGGAGTGTGTCTCTCAGTTCCTTCTCCTTGTTGTCCAATCCCTCTTTGCTTAGGACATCGAGCACAATCTTGAAGAAAACTGTCAAGACTCCAATCCGCATGGTGTAGCTCTGAAAAAGGAATATGAGGGTATGAATTTGGGATAGTTAATTTGGCAAGGTGCGCCGCAGTGACCACAGGATGGTAAGAACTCGAATTAGCCTAGACCTGAGGAGGGAACGAAAGGAACTGGTACATAAGAAGCCGATTAATGAGTTAGCGGCAAGAGAGAAAATAGAGGAATTCCAGATCAAGCTACAGAACAGGTATTCGGCTTTGACTCAGGAAGAGGACCTTAGTGTTCAAGCAATGAACGACAATCTTGTGGGCATCATTAAGGAGTGTGCAATGGAAATCGGTGGTAACTTCGTTAGGCAGGATACCAGCAAATTATCGCAGGAGACGAAAGATCTGATCAAGAAACGCCAATGTATGAAAGCATCTAATCCTACAGCTAGAATAGAACTGGCAGAACTTTCGAAGTTAATCAACAAGCGTAAGACAGCTGACATAAGGAAGTATAATATGGATAGAATTGAACGCGCTCTCAGGTCTAAAAAGTGAAGCGCTCTCAAGTCTAAAAACAGTGAAGAAGAAATTAGGAATTGGCAAGAATCAGATGTATGCGTTAAGAGACAAAGCCGGCAATGTAATTACTAATATGGATGAGATAGTTCAGGTGGCTGAGGACTTCTATAGAGATTTATACAGTACCAGTGGCACCCACGACGATAATGGAAGAGAAAACAGTCTAGAGGAATTCGAAATCCCGAAGGTAACGCCGGAAGAAGTAAAGAAAGCCTTGGGAGCAATGCAAAGGGGGAAGGCAGCTGGGGAGGATCAGGTAACAGCAGATTTGTTGAAGGATGGTGGACAGATTGTTCTAGAGAAACTTGCCACTCTGTATACGCAATGCCTCATGACCTCAAGCATGCCGGAATCTTGGAAGAACGCTAACATAATCCTAATCCATAAGAAAGGGGACGCCAAAGACTTGAAAAATTATAGATTGATCAGCTTACTGTCCGTTGCCTACAAACTATTTACTAAGGTAATCGCAAATAGAAACAGGAACACCTTAGACTTCTGCCAAGCAAAGGACCAGGCAGGATTCCGTAAAGGCTACTCAACAATAGATCATATTCACACTATCAATCACGTGATAGAGAAATGTGCGGAATATAACCAACCCTTATATATAGCTTTCATTGATTACGAGAAAGCGTTTGATTCTGTCGAAACCTCTGCAGTCATGGAGGCATTACGGAATCAGGGTGTAGACGAGCCATATGTAAAAATACTGAAAGATATCTATAGCGGCTCCACAGCCACCATAGTCCTCCATAAAGAAAGCAACAAAATCCCAATAAAGAAAGGCGTCAGGCAGGGAGATATGATATCTCCAATGCTATTCACAGCGTGTTTACAGGAGGTATTCAGAGACCTGGATTGGGAAGAATTGGGGATAAATGTTAATGGAGAATACCTTAGTAACTTGCGATTCGCTGATGATATTGCCTTGCTTAGTAACTCAGGGGACCAATTGCAATGCATACTCACTGACCTGGAGAGGAAAAGCAGAAGAGTGGGTCTAAAAATTAATTTGCAGAAAACTAAAGTAATGCTTAACAGTCTCGGGAGAGAACAGCAATTTACAATAGGCAGCGAGGCACTGGAAGTCGTAAAGGAATACATCTACTTAGGGCAGGTAGTGACGGCGGATCCGGATCATGAGACGGAAATAATGAGAAGAATAAGAATGGGCTGGGGTGCGTTTGGCAGGCATTCTCAGATCATGAACAGCAGGTTGCCATTATCCCTCAGGAGAAAAGTATGTAATAGCTGTGTCTTACCAGTACTCACATACGGGGCAGAAACCTGGAGGCTTACGGAAAGGGTTCTACTCAAATTGAGGACGACGCAACGAGCTATGGAAAGAAGAATGATAGGTGTAACGTTAAGGGATAAGAGAAGAGCAGATTGGGTGAGGGAACAAACGCGAGTTAATGACATCTTAGTTGAAATCAAGAAAAAGAAATGGGCATGGGCAGGACAAGTAATGAGGAGGGAAGATAACCGATGGTCATTAAGGGTTACGGACTGGATCCCAAGGGAAGGGAAGCGTAGCAGGGGGCGGCAGAAAGTTAGGTGGGCGGATGAGATTAAGAAGTTTGCAAGGACGGCATGGCCACAATTAGTACATGACCGGGGTTGTTGGAGAAGTATGGGAGAGGCCTTTGCCCTGCAGTGGGCGTAACCAGGCCGATGATGATGATGTTGAATTGCACAACAACATCTTGAGGAAAAAAAGAGAAAAATACAGTGCGAACTACAGAACCACACAAAGCACCCGTTTGACTTTGTTTGTGTGGTCCTCTAGCTAGCAACATTTCTTCTGAAGGAAATGCTACAGCTGACTTCCATCATTTGACTTTTCATTGATCAGAACATACTGAGCAATTTCCTACAATACATTCAAGGACTAGTACGGATACCTTCGCAGGAAAGCCACGTACCCCATAGAACCAATGCATAAGAACATATAAAATTCTGGAGGCAAAAACCCTTCGCCATTCAATTTTCCGGATTTTCTGCAGTGTCTGCAGGTTCGATACACATTAATCGCAGCCACCACGTCCGCCATTTTCATTATCTTGCAGCCATAACCACACCACCTCAGCAATCCTAGGCCTAGCAGCTTTGATGCTCGTTACCCAGATTTCTTCTCAGTGCCGCATTTTTCATTGAAAGAATTCGCCGCTGTCGGCAGTAGTGCCGACTCCACCTTTGTAATCCTCGCGGCCGGCTTCGAAGCGCGGAATGCTTGACGTGTTACATAACGTTGGTCCCCAAAAGAGAGCTTCGCCAGAATATGGTAATGTTATGCGTTGAAGCATACGCAATGTACTGCGGTGAAGCATATTAAGAGCGAAAAGGGGCAACTGTCACGGGACACAATATGTATTCCTTAATTTAATCATACACGCGTGCGTCTGTCGTCTCCTGTCACAGTACGAGCAACGATACTGTTATTAGTGTACTGGCAGGTCTTCAGAGCTATTTCGGAAAGTGCCTGTGGCGATTTCAGCCCTTGGGTGCAGCAAAAGGCGCGCATTCATTTTTTCGGGCTGCCAGATTTTTCAGACATTTTCGCGGCCCCTACGGAATCCGAAAAATGGGACGTTGACACTCCCAAGAGGGAAGCCTTACCTCAGTGTCTATGAAACTTTCTTGCAGAATTAAACACAAAGTGACAATATTACTGTATTTATTCGAATATAAGGAGAGACTTCTTTTCGCAGAATGCTTAGCCTAGAAGTCACCCCTTGTATATGCAAGGGTGATAATCAAGAGAACGGACTGGTGGGCTAGTCGGCACTGCATAACTTAAGGCAAAGTGCAAAATAGCACGTAGGACAACAGAAGGGAATGAAGACACAGCGTTACTAATAACTGAAATTCGTTGCACATGGTTACCTCATATATACCATAGTACAACAGGAAGAAAAAAAAAAGAGAGAGAAAAAAAGAAGGCCACCGTCGCAATGCAGGTTCCTTTTCGGCAAAATCATCCACCATAGGCCGCTACTGCTATAGGAACATGATTTCCTTTTGTGAAAGCGAAACAGATGGGCAACTTACAGTTATCATTTAGAATCATTCCGAATGTCTCGATGATCTCCCTAGTCACTTGATCTTGGTTTCTAGATATCACTTGTGATGTGTCAAAGAAGGGTTTACAGCCACAACGCAAGCAGTGTGCGGCTAGATGAGCAGTCTTTACCAGATTATTAACATAGTTCGAATGTTCCCATAAACGATCGAGGCACCTTCCCACAGTCTAAAGTAATACGATACACCATTGCTTCCATGCACGAAGCAAATTCTTCTCAGCGTTTTTTATTACAGTCATTGTGCTTCTTTGTAGCATTGTTAACTTTCGCGCACAAACCAGACAATTTAAAAGGGGCTGAAAAGGCGATCTCAACGCCAACACGATTCCCAATTTTCTTTAGATTACAGCTAGCTTGGTGCAAGTACAGCATGTACACCACTTTTCTGCCTTTGCTCTGTTGGGCAGTGGAATCTGGGTGAGCATCGTGTTTTCTTAACACGCTGCCAGCCACTGCTGTCAGCATTTGTAAGGGGTAGCCAGCTGCGCTTAGACACGAAACTTGGTTTTAGAAGTTTCTGTGTGCCAGGTGATGGCAGGATTTTAGAAGAGCATTTTTAAAACAAAGGTTAATGATGCCCCACTTAACTAGCTTGGAATGCGCTGAAGAAAATGTTAGAATGGCTTTTTTCCCTTGGGGCTCACAGCACCAAGACACATGACTGTCTGAGAAAACAAGTGCAAGATCTAAAAACCTAATAGAACCGTTAGCAGGCTCTTCACATGACGAAAGGTTGAAGGTACACGGCAAATGTGGCAGAAGCTAAGAATTCATTGTCATGTTGTAGAAACACTAGATAATCATCAACACACCTAAAAAATTTTGCAACCTCTGATCCTTTCAAGCTAGTGCACAGAATCCTATTGTAATGAATGAGAACTAGGTCGCTTAAGAGAGGCGCAGGGCAGGAACCAATGCACATGCCTTCTCTCTGTGAAAACGTTGAGTCATTAGCAGAGACTCAGAGTTGTTAGTAGCTGTGTGTGTTCGTTTCCTTATGTTGTCGTACGTGCTATTTTGCAATTTGCCTCAAGTGATATATCGCAGCAACAGCGTAAATTGCAGCAACTAATAAACCGTGGCAGGTGAGGCAGCACTCTATCTTTTAGCATATAACCCACATCACGAATTAAAGAAATTGAACAGTAAAGCCGGGATGCAGGTTATACGTGAATTTCACCTTGAGGTGCGACCTTATGGTAGAAAGAATTTCGCGTTATGGTGTGACTTTATGGCAGCGCCTGCAGCCCTTCCATGAAACCACACCACAAGGCAAAATTCGCGCAGCCATAAGGCGAAATTCACATATAACCCGCAACGATTATTCCGGGGGTTTCCAATTACAGCTAAACTTTGATATAGTAAACTCAGTAAAATTTTCAATCTGTTCCGTTATACAGAAATATATAGTTATATTGAAATACGACCTTGTACGCAAATAAGTACAGTCGCTGATGGATTTTTCTTACAGGGAAGGGGCAGCAAGGTTTTTCTAATTGTCTGGCAGTTGGAGAGAGCAAATTTGGATGAGAAAAAAATAATTTTGTTGAATTTGTGAGTTGGCAACAAAAGCTACGCTTTTATGCCATGTCGACGATATCTTCATATCGGTGATACGAAGCGAGCCAGCAATGCTTTCGCGTTCACTCCACCGCCCGTGGCTGATAGCGTCGCCTGCAGTGGAAGACGCTGTCATGAAAAGTGCGGGCAGTGGGGAACGAAAGCTTCATCTGCGTCTTACTTCAACACGTCTCCGAAACTCGAGGTTTCGCTACCTCCAGTATTGAACAAGTGGGAGGACAGCGCGTATGATGCCATGGCAGTTCGACATGGCCACTCTTTGAACACACAGCAGGTAACATATAAAGCAGGACGTGCGGGCTGAATATGCACTCAGCTGTGCTGACAGCCATGCACGGCCACGACCACGGAAGAAAAGGAGACATGCGCCACAGCAGGCGCAATTTTCAAAAAAGAAAAATTATGATAATACTAAAAAACTCAGCTTTGGTTCGGAAGCTTGCACTATTGGTTGTGTTCATCTATAAAACACACAAAAAGCAGATAGAAACCTTGACATTCAGCAGGTCAACAAGCAAGCCAGCTGACTTCGTGACTAATTCAGGCATTCTGTCTGTGAGCTCCACAAGAAATGTGGCAAGATTCCGGATGCCGCCGACGTCTTGCGCATTCTCCAAGGAATCCAGGCGGCACAGCTCTCTGCATGCAAGAAATAGACGTGTGAATAGAAATGCCAGAAAGAGTCCATGCAGTGCACCCAGCTTCTTGTTTTCAGCTCTGTAAACTCCCATCTGATACCTGCGGCACACAGGCAACGTAATGAGCATTCTGTGTCTGGGACATTATGACCCTTAACACAATTACTATTTGGCTCAATGCCTGGGCTACATGCGCTGTAAACTCACAACAACCTGAATCTGGATCTCCGCAGCAGACAACACCTCTGTTCTGCTGCCGTGGCTAATGATGCCACACTCCGCACCTCCGCTAAATATTACGGGGAAGAATATTTACAGGAGATATATATACAGGGACAATGCATAGCTAGAAACCACAGGGTAGAGCAATACCACTGAACAATGTCAGCATCACCTCATCTTCCTCTTCTCCTCACAATGTCTTTCTGTAGCATCACAAACTACTATGTAACAATATTAAAGGGCCCCTGATTATGCCCCATAACAAATTTTGGTTATACACAGGAAGTTGCAGGGCCCCGTCTAGGGGCCATTTTAATGCTAGAGTATGTCAAGTTGATTCATGCTGTCAAGTATGAAAGTATGTCAAGTTGCCATGCTGCCAGAAGGTGAACTTCAGTGCCAACATAGACATGCTCTCTCTTTGCCCCGACTAGGGTCCACAAGTGACGTTCGCCTTCTACCTTCTCCGATACTGGAGCCAAGAAAGCACGTCATGTTTATGTCGCTAGACCCGCCTCCTCTCTTTTAGAGCACAGCTCTTAGGCACCTGTCCCTGCGGCAAGCGTCAGCGTTGTACCTCGTAACAGAGTAAATGAGCATAGCAAAGGATGAAAGCGAACGTGGAGCACAGCGGGAGATGAAATACAGCGATAGCGAAGAGAGTGCGAGGAGGAAAGCAGAGGAGGATAGTGGAACCATGAGGCAAAAAGCGGAGGAGGAGGGTGTGGCAAAAGTATGAGAAGAAAAGCGCAGTGCCGCGCAAGATGGGCTGTGCGGTAAGAATGGCTATGAGATGGCGCCAGATTAGCGATCGTCGTCTGTATGGAAGCAAAGCGCTGCATTAGCAAAGGTCTGTCTGCGGTGGCTGCTCTGAACCACGACCACAAGGCACCCACGCGCTGCCTCTCGCAATCTCCCTATTAGCGAGGCAGTCGCGTCACACTTCACTCCGTCTGCAACATGCCGCACGAGACAGATTGTCTGTGCCAGCCAATATATCGCTCTGAATTTCGCATTAAGGAGTATCATAATAGTTGGTGAATTATTTTTTTTCACTTTCTTTTATGTTGCACAGCGCCCTTTTAGTACCAGTATTGCGCATTCTGCGTTTAATGATTTACTGAAGTCCTATGCAAGGATCGGTGAAATTGCAGGCAGTTCGTCTTATGCAGAGGCATTTTTGTATGCGGTGTCTGTTATCTCACAGGAGTACCAACCACTGCAGGTTCTGGCATCAAGGCTGTTTCACAAGCGGCGATGTAAGCGAAAAAAATTGCCACTGCCACGCATGACACAGAGCAAATTTCGTTGATAGCTTTCACGTGCGTCAGCAACATCGTGCCTTACGAACAATGGTACTAAAAGTAATAAGAAGTACGCTTTAAGCTGGTGTTAGCTTTCAGCATGGCTAATGAGTGGCAAACAAATGTAACCACCAACAAACAAATGTAGAGCGGTTACTACTCTTTTGTGTTTCCTGATTTTCAGCATTCCTGCATGACACAATCGCGATGGTGGGTGTCGGTGTCACAGTTACCATATTAATGCTTGAATGCAGCACTCTGCCGTGAAGCCACACTTCTGGGCAAAGCTACAAGGGCCTTGTTTGTATGTCTGTGCTACTGAGTTGCTGCATTCTTTCTTACCAAAAGCTAACCAACCCTACAACTTACAGCAGAATTTCCCACACAATATCCACCAGGAAAAAATATGAAGCAGAACTCTCTCTTACCTGATGCAGTCACCAACAATGCTTTTCACGCCAAACTTCTCCGAAAAGACCAACAGGGCTTCGGCAAGAAAGGATGCTACATGCTCGTGAGCTTGCAGCACCTGCATTATTTTCATGACGCATCCTGCAAGCACAAGGCACCTAGCTTGAGCACAATGTTACGAGCGCATACTGTAGCATACTTGAGCAAGTACTGTAGCAACTGTTTCCGTAGTTGAGCCACAAGCTTTTTCTCTATACCTTTGCAGTTTTATAAATGAAAAAAAAGAAGGCACAGCACAGCAAAATGAAATGATGGTCAATGCTGAAGCCAAGAGCAAGAACATGCTTGGAATTTCCGGATGTGCTTCAAGCTTGATAACTTAAGGTGCCAGTTTCATATACTACCTAATAGTGCTGCGAATGTCCCGCACAACAATTCTCTGCGTCGCTCTCCCTTACCTGACAGTCATTCATAAAGCCTGTGACATGTTCCCACAGTATACAATTTTGTGCTTCATACGGTCACAGCAGAGCAAATAAAAAAAATCTATACATAAATTTTTCATTATAAAAGTTGTCTCTGTTTCTTGTGCAATATAAGCTTGCTGCATCACATCATTGTCACATCACAAATGCTGTGGCCCCTTCCAGAAAGACAAGCCACATGCGGTAGCCACAAACCACACAAGCAGAAAGACATGTGAGATATGCGGTAGTTTTCAGAATTATAACAATGACTACTGGTCGAGCCTGAATGCTCGATGACAACGCATGAACAGGGACTGATTGTTGGACGTGTCATCCAATCCGATGACTGCCAAGTGCGGTGTCACTATGACCACTGCGAGTTGCACTGTTTCTTCAATAAGTACAAGTCCACTCAATAGCGAGCACAGCTTTCTTTGGAACATCATCACACCTATGCCTGCCTCCCCCTGTCAAGTCCATGAGACAATATGTGAGAAGACAGTAACAGTATACACAGTTGTTGCACTGTTGCAATGCCTTTACAATTAGGTGCTGACACCATCACCATCATCAATGTCCAACCTGCAACACATGCTCCATGATATCAAACACAAAACAGTACCATAACATAAACTCACCAATAGCATAGCTGTGCCTTTTGATGTTTAAGGCAATCACTGTGGTGAATGCATCCTTGATGGTGCTCGACTTTATGTTGCCAGCATCTTCTATCAACTTGAAGAAGCAATCAGCTACAAGACTGTAAAAAAAGTTTTTGGAGGACATCAAACCAAGAGGCTGAATTACTTTAGTAAAGCTTAACATTTTACCAATAGACCTGTTGTTGTTTCACTATAATGCAGTGACGCTACTGACACATGCTATTTCGGAGCAGCTTTTGGAGCAGTAAAGCGCACTTTCGGAGCTGGCTTACGAAAGAAATCACAAGCTATATTATACCTCAATTTAAACACTAAAATTGATACCCCCTCATAGCAGTTCTCACTATGGACTGCGACAAAGAAGTGGCATCCTAAGATGTGCTTAAAAAACATTTAAGTGGCTTAGAAAAGCACAGAAGCACTTAGACTAGTTATGTACAGCCTTTGGAGGCATTTTGATAACCTGCAGAGTGGTCTCCGTGCTCTAAATCTATGCTTTAAATCAAAGCACACTCTATGTGTGTGAGTGTGTCTGTACGTGTGTGTGTACGGGAGGTGGAGAAGAAGAAAGAAAAAAAAAGAAAGGTTTTTCGATAATACAGCAGAGCGTAAAGCACTTTCCTCCTTTACCTTGAGGGAACTGTGACGAAGTCCGGCCATATAAGGCGAGAGTTGGCCGTCAACCCTAAGCAGTACAAGCGCGAAGTCAGTTAAGACAACCCCCCTCTACAACCTTGTTAAATGGAATTGGAAATTCTTACTTTTTATTTTCACATTGTCGGGACACTGTTATCTCCACATTATACAAGTCCTCTAAACATAAAGTATCACTAATTTTGATTAAACTAATGCTATCTATGCAAATAGTTGCTTACTGGGCAATTTATGTGCTTTTGGCAGACACAAGTTTTGCAAACAAGTGGAGCCGACATATATATATATATATATATATTTTTTTTTTCGTGATTTATGGTATACAGTCAAACCTCGATATAACGAATCTCGACTTAACGAAATTCGCAAAGTAACGAACCATTTTCATTTTTCAATCTTAGTTCCATTGAAAAACATTTCTTTTTTTTTTGCGATTTCAGGTTTTCAATGTCGAGGACCTTCATTTAAAGCAAGAAATGAACAGTCAAAAATGTAACGTCAGTGCTTCCTCAACGTACCAAAGCAATGCATTGGCTGCAAGAGACACTGTAGGATCTGGATTGATTTGGATAACGTGCATTTCTTTAACGTGTACCTAAACTGAAGTAGTTGAGCATCTTTTGCACTCCGCCCCATCAGAACGCAGTTGCTGTGGCTGGGAATTGAACCCGTAACTTTGCACTTGGGAGTAGAATGTCGCAACCACTGAGCCACCAGTGGCGGATAAGGAACACTGACGTCAGACTCACTTGATGTACTCATCTTCAACAGGCTGCGGTGACCACAGGCACTGGAGGGAAAGCTCGTGTATATTCTTGAGGCACTGGACAGCCTTCAGCTTTTGTGACCCCCACTCAAGAAATTTCATGTTATTTGCAATAACTTTCTTGCGACCCTGCAATGGGAAAACAGAACATTTCAGAACAAATACCATCAACAAGTTTGACAGAATCTGTAAAAAGAATTCTGCTGTTTGCTGGTCACTGGCATAGAAGGAATGTTGAGCAAAGCTTGCACTGCTGCTAGCCATCATTCATAGACAATAGCCATCACATTTTATGCGACCCAGAATCAGCAAATAATGAAAAAATTTATGATCTCATGAAGGCACCAGCTCCACACAAGTACAAATGAGGTCAGCATAAGCATGTTGGTGATTAAATGTATATATAAAAAAAGACACCATGCTAATGCGATGTGCCACCTTTTAGCTTACAATAAACATTTATTTGAATGCTCCAAATTTTGCTGTTATAAATTTAAAGCCTTAGGGCTTTGAGTAAAGCTGGTTGAGTCGTGTGACTCAGGTGTTCTAACCACTGCAGTTCCTGGTGCCTGATCTTTTGGTTAATGGTTTATCATTATATTATGGTTAATAATAATAATAATTTATTATCACCATCATTATTTAATGCACCCAGTTCTGATGCACATGGAAACAAAAACAATAAAGGTAGAAATGCAAAACAACTACAACCAAAAGCTATGACAAATTTTTTTACAAATTTAGAATAAAAAAAAAGAACTGCATAAACAGTTGCCTAATGAGCAAAAAATCAGCAATAACACAATTAAGACATGGAGTACACATACAAGTACATTGCACATGATCAAAAAGCTTTGGGCAATGCATAATGTCATGGAACACCTTATAGAGCAACAAAAGGTCTGATTTAATACGCTTGGTTTTATTGGTGCGAGTTGTATAATTGCGAGGGCTGGGCTATGGTAGCCAGAACGGCAAAAGTGGTGCTTGAAAATATATATCAATTTTTTTGTGGAAGCCACCATTATGGAGGCCGCCATTAGATTTGCACATCCTATCCCAAACTACAGCGGCACACTCTAGTAGCAGAAGGAACACAGTAGAATACAATTTCGGAAAGGCAACAGGGAAGTGGAAACCATGGGACATACAACAAACATTTCCAAGAGCACGAAGGCATGTTCTTTTGCATATTTAGCGAGTGAAGAGAAGCTTGGAATTTTGTCCAAGAACACACCAAGACCTTTCATTTCATCAACCCTGGGCAGTGGAGCTAGGTATTATTATTATTACCTGAACTGAGCTGAGCTACTTAATTATGTCACACTTTGGTTTCTGCAGAAGGCCACGGGGGTGCACTGATTATTCTACGTTCCTGCTTGTCACAGCAAACATTCTTCTGTGTATAGCATTCAAAATCTGTATAATACCTATTTCACGGATGTTGATATTTTTCACCAGTCTCTTTCGTCGTCCTGTTCACAGCTTCGTATTGTCGTGCGCTAGCTTTCGTCATATACGTGCGCTCTTTCACCATGCAATTAAGTACATTTTCGCCTTTCCTGGTGAAATGTCTAGTGTTCCAGCGGCTTTCTTTTTCTCTTTTTTTTTCCCGTACAACAATTAATGTTCTGGTACATTGCATTTACACATATATTACATGAATCGTTTCCCCTTTCTTTATCCACTTTCCCTTATATTTGTAACTTTAGCTGTACAGTTCTTTCTCTCATTGTACTTGCTTACTAATCTTCTGTTGATGATCAGTTTATGTTTCCTTCGTCGATGGATAAGAGCTTTTATCAACCTTACTTGTTCTCTTTTTTCTGTGACAATATTATGCCAAAGTGACTTTTCTGTGCATGCATGATTTTCTTTCTTTTTTTAACCTCACATCCTTTTTTAAGCGCTACATTATCTTTTCTTTTTCTGGGCACATAATCTAAAGGTGGATTGATTAATTTTTATTGACTATCATGCATTGTTTGCGTTTTTCTTGGTCTTTCTGCATCAAACTCGCCGTGGCTTTTGTAGATTGTAAACTGTTTCTTTTCACAACGGTCATTTTCTATTTTATGTTTCTTTCCCTGTATTTGTTCTTTTTTCTTTTTTTGCCAGTGTGTCAGCACTCATACCTTAGGGTTGTTTGTAGGCATGTTAAATAAACAACTGATTGATTATTATACTCCCTATGATACATTGACAGTCGACCACAATAGTTTACGAACCATGGAATATGGCAAAAGGCTGAACATGTCCGCTGCCTGACAACACAGCCTGGTATTCGCATTTACAACCTCTGCTAGTATATGGGAACAACATTGTGATGTACAGTTTTATTGGCTGCTCAGAAATTCAAAATTTTTTTAGATCACCTGGTCGATGAACTTTCGTGGTTGACTGTACTGTACAGCTTAGGCTACACTTCAGGTAGTTTAGGAATTTCTACACAAGTCTTCATTCTCAAAGATTTAACTGAAATAAAGCAGAATGACATACACCCGTAGGCTAGAGCTCTGCCTAGGCAATATCCTCAAGCTTACTGTCTGGGAATAAAAAAAGAAAGAGGAAAGATTATAGAATATAGTACAAGTACTCTACAAAGTCTCTTATTCACCATGTCATCATGAAATGATGCCATTTCAACATTGTCAGCTTTCTCTGCATGATAAAGACATGCCGCCTTACTCAAATGAACTGTTTATTATATCCTCTAATGCAAATAATGAAAGAAGTTGCATAAATAACATTAAGTTTGCACAAAACAATTTCCTTCACAAGACAGGTCTAGATGCTCCAATCCAGCAACCATACAAGCATCCACATACAAGAATATTATAAAAACAACAGAATGGCTTTAAAAAGTCATCAATAACTTTCGTTCGCTAATGATAAAACTCCAAGTCCATTTGCAAAACCTCCAAGTCAACTTCCCTGCCAAACAGAAATTCCTTCTATTTCCTTGCCACCATGGTGAAGGAACAGAGCTCAAATTTAATGCAACACTTTGCCGACCCTATAACGATGCAAGTGCACGCGTGCTCATTGCAGGCATCTGTCACACAGTGGCTTGCCATCATCGCACCTAATTATCCTCGACTTGTAGGGTGCCGGAAGTACCTTGCATCTTGTGTGTAGTAGCATAGAAGCATGCAGACCACCTTAATGAAGGAGGTTTTGTTGTGCAGAGAAGATACCTCGTGGGTTTGTAGAAGGCGGAAACTTAAAGCTGTGTTTACCATGAGTAACAAACACATGTACCATTAAAAAGTCAACATCACAGCGCGAAATCAGTTAACGACGTGCCTGTTTAGGATAACAAAATGTGGACAACTTGTAAATACCTTTGACGCGCTCACGGCCACATCTGACGACGGCTTGCTGGCTTCAGCTTCAATGAGATCGATGAGGTGACAAAGCACATAGCAAGACATCTTGAGGTGATTCTGCGCCTGCTTTTTGGTGTCGAAATCTAAGGCTGCGTCAGAATCTTGCAGCAGTATTGTCAAGTCTGACTCCACCTTTGAAACACCTGCGAAAACATGTGAACTTTGCAGTACAGATATGAAATTGCCAATGAACGAAGCGGCAAGCTACCGACGCGAGTACTTACCCAAGAGTGCCAGGTCAAATGCATCTTGGATCACCGCATCGTCAACGGAGCGAAAGTTTCTGCAAATTGACACGACCAATGCAGCGTCACGAGAGCTAGTTTCCGAAGCGCTTAAAAACAAGAGAAGAGTAATGTCTGACTTACGTGATAACGCTGTAGAGCAGATCGAAGGAATCAACAACACATTTGGTATCGAGGAGTCTTTTCTTGGAGAGAAATCCTACGCACAAAGACAACAGTACAGGCAAGATGACTCAAGGAACAGTGCGCGGATTACACCGCGCTGAAGGGACAAATTAAGACAGCCCACTACGTACCTCGAACCTGCGCTCCGATCTCACGAGCCGGCACCACGTCCTTGACATAATACTGCCCGACACTCTCGGATCTCAAGAGTTGGTCCTTGGTCAAAGGCAAGACGAACTCGAAGTTCGCCATGCTTTACGTGGCCTGCAGAACCAATCACAATCACAGCAGTCATTTTAAATTTGCGCCATTGCGGGAAAGCGACACATCCAATGTAGCGCACAACTGTCTCAGCTGATTGCTTATGTCGTTAACAGCTCGCGAGAAAAGACAGCGTTGGATATGAACTTGTTCGTGCTCATTTTGGGCATTCAAAGGCACAAAAAGCTCATTATTTTAAGCACGTCGCAATTTGAATACTCACCGCTCTGCTCCGAAATACCCGGGAAAAGAGCCAGGTTGTGCACCGACAAAATACCGCCAAATGTCGTAAATCCGTAAATCGTACAAGGCTCAAAAAAAATAATTCGCCGACTAATTCAAAACTTAAAGTGATTATTTAATAAATTTAAAATATTCGCACCTATTTTACCAGTGAAATAGATTTACAGATGGCAAAGTAAGGAGTCTTTGCGTAACGCATTTCTATCCAATCACCGCTTTTGAATATGGTCGCTGCTGTCCGCGCGCCCGGATTGTTACCCCCCTCAGCGCGCAAGATGCATTGTAGACATGTTTAATATACTCAGTGCCGAAATTCAACGTTGGAATATTATTTGTGCGTGCTTACTGTGTGCAGTGTACCTCGTGGGTTTCCTGACAGTCTTCTCTGCGACGGCGTTCGTCATTCTGTGGAGTGGAGTGAATTATTACCTGCACAAGCGGGAGGAAAACTTGCGCCACCGTCTCTCGATACTAGGCTTAATAAAGCATGACAAACGTGAGCAGAGAAGACGAAGCGGGCGCAACTCTTCGCAGCGCGCGGTTTACGCGAACAGTGCGACACCGACGTCGGCCACACCGTCGAGGTTCGGCAGTGTTTCGTTTGATTATCTGCGCGTGACACCCGGGAATAAATTTGACACTCCTTCGCGGGTACACCGGAGCGGCGAGGTCGACGGCGGTGCATACGGCCTCGCTAGTCCCGTGTTGATGAGTAAAACCACTATTCTCAACCGATCGTGCCAAAGTACTTCCACGCCGGGGCATGGGAGGTGAGTAACTGCATCCGTTCACGCACACGCCGTTGGGCCGGGTCTGTTTCAAATTTGAATGAAGGACGTGCCCGCCATAAAAGTTGCGCTTCCGCTAGAGGAAGTGCGTGTGGCTGGTTTCTGAAATCTGACCGATTCGGTCCTTCGGATATCGTCCTGTGTAATGTCTCGTGCTGATTTGAAGCTGGCGCGTATTTTTTTTTTTTCCAATGTATGAATTGCTCGATGCGCGTGCTCTTTTGTGTGTGTGGCTTACGCGCAATTTCTTCGCGTGCTCGCAGGCGTCTGATTGCACGCGCTGCGTTCGTACATACATTCGTAACAACTGCTATCAGAAACTGGCGTTTTCGTATGCGCTTATTGAACGCACATTCCAGCAGCTGCAAAACAACAGTTTTGAATTCAGCAGCGTTAAATTTGTCAGAATAAGTTTCGGAGCATTTTTGCCAAACTGGATGATTATTTATTCGTAATTGCTACTTGTTGTCTCAGCTTGCTTAAGCACACCTCTCAGGAAGGGGACAGTTTCAGACAGCCCTCGTTCAGACCCCCTTGCTATGCCCATCTTGTTATACTCACATTGCTCAAATGCTGTTTTATTTAAAATATTTGACCTCCTTACAACTGCCTTGAGACGATGTTAAAAATAAGCGGAACCGTTCAATCGTCACACTTGAACTCTTATCATTTCACAAGACATTGGCGTATTATTCTAAATGTGAATGCTGAGTGGGATAGAAACGATGACTGCGTGTGAGCTACTCGTCCTTCTTATTTATCGCACCTAATAGCTAGGCAGTAATCACAGTAACAGTTCGGTAGTAATGACAATTGCCCTTCCAGTCACACTTGAGCTGTTGAAGTAGCTACAGAAAGCAGCCTTTCAAAGATAACTTAGTAGTTTCAGAAACACATATAACTCCCTATGTGTACAAACCATGGTATTTGGGCACTAGGTGGTACAAGGAAAAGGAAAGACACAGTGTATGTGTCTTTCCTTTTGCAGGTCCCATCTAGCACCCAAAAACCATGTTTAGCAAACCCCACCAACATGACCAAAAAGTTTATAAGGTGGTGGCGTGACACAGCATGGCACCGTATGGTAAAATAGGACACAGTAGTCGTCCTTGGATTTCCTTTTTCAAGTTTCACTATTTTGATACAATGAAACTTATCCTTTTACACTTTTACACGGAATGTGAAATGTGCCTGAGGTGAAGCTTGCTAAGGTTTATTCAGACCAGTCTAAGACAAACCAGCTTGTTCAGGAAACTTTCAAGAATAACTCTGTCATTTTCTCTAACAAGTTACCTGCTATTAACAAAAGGTTGATGGTTTCATAGTTTACTACCTAGAGAGTACACTTAGGGTTTGCACTCTGGTAGATACTCTATTCAAACATCTTGTTACAGGCCCTACATTCCCACGCCTTGACCATGACGCATGAAATTAGCCTTATTATTTGGTCTGCAGTAAATATCCTGGGTAAGAAAGGAAAAAAAGTCAGGTTCATCTGAAGGATTAAAGGCATCGTGCCATACATGACAGTTCATTTATAATGACACCATTTATTGTGATTTCTGGTCATAACTGGGGCGGCATGACCAAATGCTACAACTTTAATGAATACAAGTCCTCGGAGCTCGTGTAACTGCTGCTCCGAGGACTAAAATCGGCATTGCCACTAGCTGGCTCCAACAAGGAGTGGTCGTAGCAGTTAGATATGACACATTGTACATTAAATGTCTGTATGATAAGCCCAGATTTAACAAAGCATGGTTATGGAAGGCACGTTTTTCAATGTTTTTGTTGCGATTTTAAGCGGACTGCACTGTATGTAAATAAATAATAAGTGTTCTTGCCAGATGTGTATAGAGCTCAGATACTTTGACTGGAACGCATGAGTGTGTGGCCGTCGATGCCTGCATGCGACTGTACCCTCGTCGATAGTCATGAGGCGAGGCTGCAGGTGTCAACTGCCCCGTGCTTGTGCATTCCTGTTAACATATGTGAGCTTGTTCAAGTGGAGGTACCATTTGCATGATAAAGAAATATTATTCCTTGCTTTTTGTTCAAGGGCATCACCCGTGCCTTGCAGCTCTCTGCCGGCAATACACCAGCATAATTTCCTTCGGAACGACTGCTGGGAAGGGCACCCTAAATCATTTATGAAGTTACTCGCCTGAAAAAGTGTTGTACAGTTTATACTGCACCCTGTGTTCTACGCACATTGGGTTGAACCAGAGTAGTGTGTGCATGTAAATGTGTAACAAGATTGATGTAAAATGTAATAAGATCGATGTTTGCTCGTTCCAGGAAGTTCCATCTTGACTGGCTCCCAGTCACCGCTCGGAGGCACCCGATCCAGCAGGAGAAATACTCCGTGGGGAGTTATCCAGTGGTGTGTCTCAACAAGTCACCACTGCCACTGGCCAAACCATTTTCGTCGCCAGAACTGATACCGCCAGTGAAGGTCAAGATCCTGCCGCTGACAACATCCCACATACAGAACCAGACGTTCGGGTATGTTGATACATTTGCCACAGCGTGGCAATTCAGGACAGCTAATCGATGTTTGTGCTTCATATTTTTCGAAGCGAGATGACTGAGACAAAGTAGAACAAGTTGTCCCATTGTTACCTGTTCTCCTCTCCCATCTCTGTCATTGTGCTTTAAAAAAAAATGGGCGGGGGGGGCATGAATACATGTGGAATTTGTCAAGCTCGTGTATGCATCTACATTTTTCGGGCTTACCAGTACGCAGAAGATAAGTTTCGATCATCATTATACAACTTTTTGCCTTGCGTCCTCCAGTTTATTATGCTGTGGGCATGTGAATAATATCAATGTAAGTACTGTAGAGCATAAGGCATGAGAAGTACATACCAGTATGGTGGATATTGTTGATAGGTTCTTACAAAAAGGAACGAAGACCATGTACTGAGCGTATTGAATGTGATGTGTTTTTGAGGGAGAGAAGAGAGCCGAATGTGCATGCTGACTTTGCGCAAAAGGAAAGCGATGGAAAAACAGATGAAAAGAGGAGCTTGTGCTTTTAAGCAAGGCTGAGCAGCGTTGAATAGATTCACGCGTTCATGCTGCCTGGTTTGTGTTCCTCATGAAGGCTTGTTCCAGTGTATCTGTGCTGCGGGCACAGGAGTTCATGTACAAGTATAGTGCTGTCACAGTAGCTTTTGCTTTGGGTTGGTCCTGCAGCCTGTTCAAATACTGTTTCCTCAAGTGCATGCCATTTTCACATGCCACCACTGTTTTGCCTATGCAGCCACCCAGCAGCCACTGCCGAAACTGATAAGCAGGATCCATGCTCTACAGAGAGTGTCATCCAAGCCCTCAAGGAGAGGAGGTTAGTTGACAACTTTAAATTTTGTATGCCATTTAGCATTACCCTTGTTTCATTCCCGCTGGGCATTCTAAAAATTGGCAACTTAACATATAATTCTGGCTCGCAAATTGTCGCAGTAGTGACCTTGGCCTGTAAATAAGATTATTCTAGTTCTGTTTAGACTCAGCTAATTTTTGTTATTGGTGTATGGGTTGCCGGGCCTTCCTTCTTTCTTTATTTATGTATCTTACTTATTTATTTGTTTAATTTCTATTATATTGCAGGCGTGCTTTAGGTCCAAGCAGGGATGGCAAAACAACAAAAAATGATACTATAACAACTGCACTTTGCAACAATAAAATATCATAGTCATGCTATAAATCTATAAACGTATTGTCATTCTGCTCATTCAACTCATTTATTGCTTGTAGGAATGACAAACACCAGGACTGGTGCTTCAGTGCAGCATGTCATAATAATGTTGAGCAAAAAGAAACACATTATAGGAGCCCACACCTCACAGTTGTTTTTCTTATTAGGGACAGTTAACAGATCCGGGTTCTGAGAGGTCATCGTTTGTATGCCTGGCTTGAATGCTGTCTCATGGCATCAGTGATGTTGGAAAGATTTTGTACAGACGGTGTAGTATAGGAAAATTGAAGAAAGTGTGCCATTGCCACATTGCGAAAATCGTGAGACTTTCTACAGAACAGATCTGCTTGTTCAGTATGAGCTTGAGATTGCAGATTTGATTCCATCCCCAGTGGCCAGATTCTGATGGGGGCAGAAGGGAAAAAATGCTTGTGTACATAGATTTAGGTGCTCATTAAAGAAACCTAGGTGGTCAAAATTAATCTCATAATCAGGCCTCATAATCTGATGAGGTCTCGTAATCAGATCCTGGTTTTGGCACATGAAACCCCAGAGTTTAGGTAATATTTAATTTTGCCTATTCAATACTCCTGCACTCTTTTGTAGTGCACTCATCCGTTGCGACTTGCCATCAGCCACCGTCCTGCTTAGCTTGGCAGATACAATGGCCTAGTAAAGCAGTGGCGTGATCCTCAGACCAGGCCAAATATGCCTTCAGCTGCGAAGGCTTTCTTTTTGAAAAACCTGTACAGAGATCTTCATATCTTTGCGCTACTTTCGGATGGATGGCAATCTTTTCTCTGCATGAGGCTTACCCTGTCTCATGGATTTCCACTGGACTTGTTTGCTTTCCATTGTGCTTGCGTTTGCGTGCAGGAAGCGGGCTGCTGCCGCAGCATATCAAGATGGCCTGGACTCTGCGGGCAGTAGCCCCACCCAGGCACAGAGCAGCAAGCGACCGCGACGTGAAAACCTCTGCCTGCCGCAGCTGCCGCCCTTCACACCAGTTGTTACGTCGGTGGGTGGGTTCGGGCCTCCCTTTCTGGGTTCGCCGAGCAAGAATGCAGTGGTGCGGGGCCCTGTGCCTTCTGCCCTGGTGTCGACGCCCGAAGTGACCTTCAAGCGAGGCCGCCTGTGCTCTACGTCGAGTCCCCCTGGCTCGGCCAAGCGGCATCGCAACAATGCCATTGCCATCTCCTACTGCTCTAGCAAGAGCATCCTACAGCAGGTGGTACGGTTCTGCTCTTTCCATTGGCACTGTTATTTTGTCGATGATTGGAACCGACTGTTCCGTCAGTTTCAGTACTGAGCACGAAGTTTCTGGCTAAATGCATTTGGCCAGCACTGAATGACAGGTAGCAAGCGTCATTTGTTGGTTTAGAGCAAGAACACTGGACAAGGAAGAAGTTTAGCACGGGACCTACTGTCTTGTGAAAGCAAGGTCAGAGGAGACAGGCCCGATGCAACATATCCAGCTGCCGCAGTGTCGCACATGTGGCGCAGAGCAAATGAAAGGTGCCCTTGTGGTTCACAGTATGTGAACCAAATATGAGAGCTGTCTATACAAATTGAAAACGAAGCCTTAGGTAGCTTTGGGTGAAGCCCACTCCCAATTTCCTGCCTGTGGTTTTCACCCTATTGCTGAAAAAAAATTCTGTAAAATATTTTTCTTGTTGTGTTTTAAATATTTAGATAAAAATTGAAATATTTTTCTGGGCATTTATATGTGTCATCATTAAAGGGTGAATAATTAAAAGGTTGGGTAATTAAATGTAATTAAATAATTAGTTATGGCAAAAATGAAAAATAGCCCAATTTACTATGGGCATTTGCCAACACTATATGTTCAGTTAGATTCACGTCCAAATTGCCGTTCCCTTTATCTTTTTTTAAGTCTTGGCTCAAGTTACATGGGACAACCTGTAGACTGTCTCTCTACAAGTTGGCACAGTGTTTATTTACCCCAGTGCCAAACAGCTACTGCTTTTTTCCTCCAGTTCATTCATTGAGAATTCCTCTTGAGTGGACATGCCTTTGCACACTCACCGGCGCCATGTTGTAATAAGTTGCAATGAGTGCCTTACACTGATTGGTTAAAGGGACACTAAAGGCAAATATTAAGTCAAGCTAAAGTGATAGATTTGTGCTCGAGAATCTCTCAGGCAAACAGAGCCTTAATAAATGATAGAGAGGTAAATGCAAGACATAGTTAGAGACTCCCCCGGGACATTCAAGCACTTGCCTGATAACAAAAGGACTCTTCAGTTAGATTCTGTCACTAGTACTCAACCACTCGTTGCAAAAAACATCCTTGCATTTTATTATAAGATGAAATGCTAATTGTACAGTTCTATTTCATTTTTTTAGAAAAATTAACTCATTGAATTTACCCTTGACAACGACGTGGGCGGTCGAGAGGTTTCATTTTCGCTCGATTCCGTGCCGCTCACGCTTTCTGTTTCACTGGTTTCCCTATCGCGTAGCACTGCGCTGGTTTTGCTGGCTTGCCTCACTTGCACAAACTGCAAGTAGCAGGGAATTCAACTTCCATGTGATGTCACGGGATTCCCGTGACATCACTTGAAGCTTACGGCACTTGACCAAAAAACAGCTGCAGTGGCGAATCCACCACTCTGTCTTGGCCCGGTAGCACTGTCTGTCGGGCAGGGCTTTACTCACCGACGGCAGGAAAGGGTGGTGATGGTGTATGCAACGTCACCATTCCCCCAGTTGGGTGATCGGAGATTTGAATTTCCAAAAAGGCATTCAGACCCTTCAGATGCAATTTTCTCAAACTAAGTCTTTTCTTGGTGCAAAACAAGTATTGCAAGGTCTCTGGAATGGTATTTAAGCAGTCCACATCAACTCAGTGTTTGCCTTTAGTGTCCCTTTAAAAAGCTAAATAGTAAATTCTTGTTAACTAATCAGTTATGCATTTCAACTTCTCATGGAAGTAATGTCCACCTCTTTATTCCAGCTCAAGGAACACAGTCATGCTATTTGCCAGAGGTAATATTAAAATGCGGCAAACATTTTTTTGAAACGGACATGGTGCTTTGCTTGAACAGGAAAATAAGAGTTGACTTAGAGCTTGGTTTCCTCGAAGGCATGCCTTCCAAGGGACAGCAAACTGTCGTGCTGTTTGTGCGAGTAAAAAAAAAATTTTTGCCTTTCATCATCGCATTGCAGAGGAACAGCCAGTCCCAGAAGCGGAAAGCTGTACCACCCGACTCTTCTCCATTGTCAAAGCAAACAAGAAAGGAAGACAGGTGAGCGTAGTGAATTGGCCTTTTTCTATCTCCTAGCTTCTTTTTTTTTTTTTTTTTTAAGTAGCTTTTTCTTGGCTCTTTGGGCTGTTTTGAGAGTCGCCTGACGTCCACCAGCACTACCGTTGCAGATTTGCAGGTTAACAGCTCTGTTCTCTACGGAATAATGCAATGAAGCAAAAAAAAAGCACTACTTAATAAATAGCCTCACATCACCTTCAAGCACACAATTCTTTTAATAAATTGTATAGCCTTCTTGAAATGTTGGATGTTTGGCTCTTTGCTTACATGGGCGATCATTGCTGACTGTTTCTGCACAATTTCTTTTGTCAATATTTGTCCTTGCTGCTTCAGCGTTGCCCACATCATGCCCTCCCCCCCTTTTTTTTTCTTTCTTCTTGCAGGAGACTTCAGTCGGATGATGAAGACTCCATGGAGAAGGTCGTGGACAGCAGTAAAGAAGTATGTGCTTCTACGCTCGGCACACACACTCTCTCTCTCTCTCTCTCTCTCTCACACACACACACACACACACACACACACATACACCATGCAGCCCTCCTCATAGCATGTGTGTTGGTTTGGATTAAGCGCAATAATAGAAGTGGAAGTGCAGCCATAGACAGAAACATTTTCGAGAATCTTTGGTCTTCAAGTTATGGCGCTAGAAACTTGTACATATATGTGATCTTATGTGCTTATTTTGAATATGAGACCCATTTTTATCTCGCTTGTTTCTTTGCTTTTCTTTTACTTAATTTTCTGCCAAGATTAGCAAGATATCAGTCCCTCAGATTTAACTAAACCGGGTATCAATGGCATCTGCATGATTCACAGGATGAAATAAGACGAATGTTATATCTCTGCCCAGCATCGAACAATAGTTCTGAGTCTTTAAAGTTTTAAGCTCCAGAGAAACACTATCCCAAGTTTAACTTCAATGTAACCATTGCTAGATCAGCCCCTTTCTCCAAGTCATTGGAGTAACCGTCGCTGTTAAATGTAGAAGTGCCTGCAGCATACACCAGTTATTCATTCAGTTTCATTGATACTGAAATTCAGAGATTTTCTATATCAGTCTGTGAATAACACCTTTCTTTTTGTCTATTTCCTTCCACAGAATGATGTCCCCTCAGAAGCAGAAGTGTCGAAAGAGTCGTCGGAAAGCGAGAACATTGATGCGTCAAAGCTGAGGAGCCGGGTCAAGCCCCTCGACTGGGGCACCATTGAAAAGAAGGTACAAAAGCCATAACTTATTTTGTGGCAGCTTACTTTTTTTGTTTTTGTTTTTTTCCCCAAACTCGGTAGCTTGCTTTGCCACTGGGCTCATGCCTTGTGAACCTTTAGAATTCTTGCCTTTTAGGTTGTGCTTAGTTTGCTCTATGTTATCACGATTATTCAAGTTGTATCTGCTGTATAATTGGTGCCTACACACATTTATAATTCTGCTTTAAGTACACTTACAGTCGACCCTGGATACATAGAATTATTGCCTATTTCGAACAATTGTAATGTCCCCTTGAAAATCCCATGCTTAAGTGGAGCGCGGTACTATGCATTTATCGAACACCCATTCACTGTCACATTCGATACAGTCAAATCTCGTTAATTCGAACATGGTTTATTCGAACTGACGCTGTGGTCCCGTCAAAGTTATGTGCATTCCAATGGGGAAAAATGCCCAGTGATTCGAACACGCAAGCATACCATGCTCCAACAGTGTTCTCAGCAGTGAGGCAAGTCACGCGGCAGTGCCTCCAACCAGCATTGCTCTTACCGCGCCATAGAGGAAAAGCTTAGAAGAGACCACCCAAAGCTGGGCGCAAAGAAAAAAAAATTGTTGCCAAAATTTTACTCTCTCTCGAATGGCAAGGTCGCTGTTTCTGTGTTGCGCCGTAATGCCCCGTGGCAGGGCATTACGGCGCATTTTTGCTGTTCACGGTCTGCAGGGAAGCAAGTCGCCAGCGGAAGAGACCAATAAGTGGGGCCTCTGCAGTGACGTATGTGCGGGAAACTGGTGTCATGCGGACCTGCTCGACTGCTGTATTCGTACTCGCATCTGGTTCAGCCGGACCGCTTGTTTCACACTATTGTCTGCACGTGGTAGCTCTTGCTCGCACTTTTTTGATTGGCATGGTTGGTCTCGTTCACGGTTTTCCCTCTCTCTCTCTCTCTCTCTTCTTTTTTTTTCACAATGATGCATTTAAACTGAGGCATTCCGATGGAAAGGCTGTTTGGAGACAGTGTGCCATATCCGATTTTGTACGACAAGGCAGACCCTGAATACATGGGCCCGAAGGCGACACCCAGCACCTCATTCTCCTTGTCTTTTGAATGCGATGACGCCACAACAGAAGAGAGTGCATCAACATGATTATGATCAGTGGAAACGACTTCATTGTCTTGATAAGACATGACTCGTGTTAAGAACGCAGGACAAGAAGGTAAACACCAACACCGATTTATCAGCAGATGAAGGAAATAACACGCAAGCACGCAGAGTGAAGTAGCAGTGGAGGTCCAGTCCTGGATTCTGCAACTCCGTAGCTTCAGTGGCAATGGTGGCAGAAGTAATTATAGCGCCACCAGCAAGCTGGTGGGAAAGCAAATCTGTTTCCCTCCCACCTTTCCTCGCAACTACGCTCCCGTCGCCCTCCCTCTCAACTCCCTCACCTTTGACTGTCTCCGTGCGCGCGTCCCACCGCGCCAGCGCCAGCTTGCTCCTTGAAGTTTCGTTTTCTGCCATTATCAGGAAGCGAGTGTTGGCCGGTTTGGGCAGTTTCGTGGTCCTCGCTCGCTGTGGTGCTTGCGTGCCGCGACATTTCATGACTCGCGCTGTTCGTGCATTGTGCTATGGTGCACGAATACTTCACGAACAAGTCTTTCTTTTAATTCGAACAAATTTTCAGGCCCCCTCGAGTTCGAATTATTGAGATTTGGCTGTATATTCAACACAGTATATTGAACATTGTATTGAACACCTACAGGCTTGCTTCTCACAACAGGGCCAAGATGACTTCTCGCGCCATCAGAGCCATTAAATGGTGACAAGACAGCACAGTCCAAAGCCGTGAGTGCACAGCTGCACTTCGTGACGGGTGCGATGCACAAGTGAAACGCCCACTCATTTGCCATTGCTTGGCGGTTACAGCGCTACCCTGCTAAGCTGGTGGCCGCGGGATCAAATCCCGACCCCAGCACCCACATCTCGATGGGGGCGAAATGCGGAAACAGCCGTGTACCGTGCGTGTTTGGGTTCATGTTAAAGAACCCCAGGCGGTCAAAATTAATCTGCAGAACCCCACTGCGGCCGGTCTCATAATCAGTATCGTGGTTTTGACATTGAAGAGCCCAGAATTTAATTAACTTAAGTGAACCCCCGCAGTGTTGAACATAGTGGTATTTTAAGTAGATGGAATATGTATGTCTATGAAGCACAGGGCATAACGAGGTAAATTTTTGACATCTCTGGTGTTGGAAAAAGCAAGATTAAATTTACTGCTAAAAGTTCATGTTCTTGTACTGCCCGATTATGCGTACTATTTGAATTGAGGTTATGAACCGGTGACCACATTTTGTTTTCATATGGCTTGCTCCATATACATAGTTTGCAGTTGATTTCATAAACCTGCTCCAAAAGCTGCTCCGAAATGGCATGGGCCAGTAGCATCACTGGCACTATTTTGGCAGATGCTATTTGTTAATTTATCGGCAAGAGCTGATGACTGTGCTGCTTCAAGAATGCAAAAAGCTTCCAGTTTCAATGTGTTATACAAGAAAAGTGCGAATGACACACCATCTTTTCACTGAGTGGCTCCAAGCACGAGATGGCTGAACCGGAGATTGCACTGTAAAGGACATGTGGGGCGTGTTCCTGCGCAATTCATAGTACAAGTGTGCTAGTGGCAGCAAGGCGCATATCCGCATAGACTGGTTTGCTTCCGCTCTGCGTCCATTCCTCTACCTCATCCCGAAAAAATATAATGTGCAACAGGCCCTTTGGCGCTTGCGAGGTGCACCGCAGTCTTGTGGCCAGGGCGACATGTGATTGTAGGAGTGGCATTGTGATCATTGTATTGAAGACCAACCATGCAGCGCAAGCCATTTGCAGCATTTGCGTGCAGAGCATACCAGTAAACTTTTGTGCGTTTGGCATGGCCCTGAAAAAAAAAAAAAGAATTGGTAAATTCCTGCTTCTCTGAATTTCTGGAAACTGTCCGAGACATGCGAAGTTCTCGTACGGGCATATATCATGTTTCGATTTATCGATATGTTGAACTACTTTGCTATCCCCTTCGAGTTCAGTATATTTGAGATCGGCATTATTTCATTTGAAAGCATAAGAAAATAAAACATAAATTTCTTCATCTTCATTGCAGACGCTTTTACCATGTCAAAAACAATGTGGAATCGTTAATTCTAACATACTTGTACCGCGAAGTCCTACGTGGTTGTGTGTGAGGGTAGTGAAAATGGCATTACTACAACATTGACTGTAAGACGCATTGTCATTACATGACTATGTTGTCTGCAGCTGAGCCAGTAAGATTACTTATGAGAAGCTGTATGGTCAGTTGTTGCGTCATTTATGTCTGGCGAGATTTGACTGTCTCCTTAGGTGCCCTGATTAAAGTTGGCATGGGGCAGAGAAATTTTGCTGAACTTTTGTGATTGGATGTTGTAAGGGAATACCTGTGGTGGTGGCCTTGCAGAAGTTGGTGTACCCGGAACACATCGCAACCCTGAAGGAGCACGAGAATGACCAGGCCCGAGATAAGCAACGGCTCAACAGACTGCTGGGTGGGCTTCAGGACGTTGGAGAACAAACAAATGGTTAGTGCTGCTGCGGAGTTCCTCGATTTCCATTGACAAAAGCAAATTACAATACTGTACTATAACAGTGCCTTAGAAGTGCCAATTTAGAACACTTTCTTATGTCTTCGGGATGGATGCATGTTCTGAATGGTTAGCTCTGATGTTAGTTTTCTGTCCCTTCATTTTTCTTTTTTTTTTTTTTTCCCCCGTGATGGCATTTGTGACTGTTGTCCGCAATTTCTTTCTCACAGCAGAGAAAACACCAGTGACTACTCAGGCCGAGACGGCAACACCCTCCACCTTGGCGAAGACAGCTGGCCTCCCCACTTTTGGCATTCCACTTGCAGCCACGTCTAGTGCAACTTCGGTGCAAGGGTTGACGACCAACACGGTGTCGGTGATCAGCAGCCCCGTCATGAGTGCATCATCCGCCATGGCCTCGCCACCCAAGTCAGCCGAGAATCCAACTGCTGTCCTTTCTGCACCAGTCACCACTGCAGACACAGCCGTTGCATCTGCTGCCTCGGCGGCAAGCACTGCCACAGCGGCGCCGAAACCTCAGTTTGGCGCTGGCTTTTTCAGCTCAAGCACCACTGGTACTGCTAGCACAACTGCGCCGGAAGCGGTTGCACAAAGTGCGCCAGTGTCACTGCCCGCAGCTGCAGCTTCCACTGCGGCAAACCCATTATTAGCTGCCTTGGCAAAATTCACCTCTCCAAAAGCCACAGAAGCCACCACAGCTGCCTCACCTGCTGTGTCTCAGGCATCGGCAACCTCAACCAGTTTGGTGGCTCCGTCACTTTCGTTGCTGCAGACATCTGCGCTGTCTGTGCCAACTACCACGGCATCTTCCGCTGTCGCTGCACCTGCTCCCAATGCAGCAAAACCAGCTGGCGGCTTTGTCTTCTCGGGGCCATCACTCGGAGGCAACAAGCCAATTTCAACTACATCTTCAGTCGCTCCAGCATCATGTTTTGGAACGGCAGCAGCCACGACTGCTGTGTCGCCAGCATTGCCCATGTTTAAAGCGAACGACTCGAATGCTATTGTTGCAAGTGCCACATCACCAACTCCGGCGCCTTTCCAGTTTGGCTCCAACACACAGGCGGCAAAACCAACCGTGTCACAGGGTTTCTTGGTCACTGCAGCGTCGTCAGCACAGCCATTCAAATTCGGCTCGAGCGGAGGACCTGCCGCATCCGTTCCTGCGGCAAACACCACGCAGACGACCACCGGCCCATCGTTGGGGGTGTTCAAGTTTGGCACTGCGACACCTATGGGCCCTCAAGTTTCGACGTCACTGCAGTCGCCCACTTCATCATTGAGCGGATCAGGCACAAGCATATTCTCCTTTGGGGCTGGTGCTGTGCCAAAACCAGCAGCCACCCCATCAGTGCCAGCCCTCGGTCCGGCGAGTGTACAGTCCCCGGCCACAGCATCGGCAGGCATCGGCACTCAGCCTGCCAGTGGTGGCTTCACCTTTGGAGGTAGTGCAGCTTCATCCCATAGCACCACCGCGACCACTCAAGGTGGATTTTCTTTCGGTGCCACTAGTGCCACTGCTGCCTCCTCTGGAAGTGGCCCAGTCTTCAAGTTTGGCGCGCAGGGGCAGCAGCAGCAGCAGGCGACTGCTTCAGCTCCCCTTTCAACTGCGACGACAGCTGCCTCGTTGTTTTCGGGAACGCCGTTTACGTTTGGAACGCCCGTCCCGAAGCAGGACATCGCTCCCACAGTACCACAGTCGTTTACCTTTGGTGCGGCAACCACTACACCAGCAGCAGCAAACAGCACACCTTTTGCATTTGGAGCGAGCGGTTCTGGCACAGCGGCTGCCAGTCCCTTTGCATTTGGCGCAGCTGCCACTACAACTGCTCCGAGTGCGGCACCGTTCTCCTTTGGGGCTGGCACGACCAGCACGCCCGCTTTTCCACAGTCGAGCACTACTTCACCGCTCTTCCCCAGCGCCACGCCCATAGGCCAGCCTTCTTCGGTGGCTCAGCCTGGTGGATTCCAGTTCGGTGCACCACAGGTTCAGAGTGCGTTTGGCACAGCCACCAACGGCTTGACCAACGGCATCTCAAGCAGTGCCGCTGGTGCTGCGGCCCAGCCCAGTGCTGCGTCGTCAGGACTGTTCAAATTTGGTGCGGCCAACAACTCATCGGTGCCAGCATTCAACTTTGCTGCTTCGCAGTGTGGAACCAACGCCACTCCAAAGCCAGCTTTCAATTTTGGTAAGCCTTCATACTCACTCATCTGAATTCCTGCCTGTTGATTTTGTATCGAGTTTGCACAAACATAACAATTATAGCTGGACCTTGTTAATTAACAAAGTTGCACCAAAAATGAGAATGCCTTTGCTATGTCCTATATTGATTATAAGCATGCAAGCATGCACACCGATATCGAAAAAAATTATGAGCTCTGTGGGAAAGAAATGCAAGGGTGACGAAAAGCATCGAGTCTACTATGGATTTTAGCCTCTTGTGCGGACATGTGGGGGGGAAAAAAATTGATTTGCACCAGGTCCGTTCCATTTGCCTGCACCACTGTTAACCACTTCACGGCGGTTCACGAGAAGTTCAAAAATTGTGCAGCTCAATTTCTGCGGTGCAGGCGTTACGTCCGACTAACGCGCATGGAATGCGCATAGTATTCGAGAAGTCCTGCACTGCTGGTATGATTGGCTACTGGGGCGTAAGTACACGCCACACTTGTGTAGACACACCAGACATGTCAGCGGAATTTTAACTGCGCTCATGCCCGTGTGCTGCGTCACTGCTTCGCACCTGTTTCGCACCAAGCCGTCACCGACAGTGGAGTGGGTGCAGCAGAATCATGAACCAGCCGTGCACGAAAGGCGCGGTTTAGCGGGCGCCATTGCTGCACTGCTGAAACGAATGGCAGGATGCAGCACGTCATGAACTGGTTCATGTGGTGCGGGCGAATCCAACGTACCTACCATCACTAATCGTGCGATCTATCTGATCACATGAAGTTGACATGTCGGCTTTCTGGCCAAGCCAAGCCGAGTTGCTGACTGAAACACGCACATGTCCATAATGTGCCATATCAATTAGTTCTTGCCAAGTGCTCTAGTCGCCAACTGATTTTTCGATCATAAAGTGGGGTCACTCGTGGACCTGAACTCAGCTATGGCCTGCGTGTACGATTTCACTCACAATGGCTGGCGAGGTCTATTGTTAAAAACATGTTAAAGGTGAGCTTCCCAAAACGGCTTGTTGCCAGCCACTCTGCTAGCCCTAGACTAGTTTTTGTCACAGCCGTAATGCCCGAGCCGCTAGGCATACCAAGCGCTGCTTCATCTAGTTGGGGTTCACTGCAGGGTCAAGTTGGTCAACTTTGTTCATGGCCACTGTGTTTGTAGCATCGTACTTGCAGACCACGTCTGAAAATTCGAATCTTACACCATGCAGCATTTGAGATTTTGGCTGATGTGGGAAGTTGGGAAAAATATTTGACAATGCTACCTGTGCATATATTTTGAGCAAGGTGCAAAACAAAATTTTCTTGACATTATGCTGTATCCTGCATATTCAGTTTCGTTATAATAGCAGGATAATACTCAGAAAAAAAAAACATGACCAACCAAATTCTAGAAATCTGTGTCGGTTGCATCGAGGTTCGACTACATGTATATGCTGAATTTGCCATCTGTACACTTCACCAGCACAACTGCCACAGTGCATTGTGTGCTCGTTTCTAGCATTACATGATAAGCCATTACCACCATATGTGTGACCTTAAATTCAGCTTCATTATGCCTTGTTACTTTCTCGTAATAGGAGGCTTGCCTAAATTTAAAGTGTCTGATCATGCTTCTGGAAAAGTAGAAGCGTCACCTGGTGTTTCGATCGTCCTAATCTTCATTAGAATAGTTCCCTCCTGCTTCCGTACACCACGTCTCGCGCTCTTGAGACTTCTCCAAACAGTGCTGAAGCCCCTCTTCGGGAAGTGCTCCTGTGGCAGCTGTCGTGTTGCATTTGAATTATTCGAAGGCTCAAAAGCTGTGTCGTGGAGTGCCTTTATTGACAATTGAGATCATTGGTCGTGTATGCCGTGCTGAAACCCACACCTTCCCTCTCTCCCCTTAGGTGCTCCTGCAGCTACGAGCAACCTGTTTTCTATAGGAACGGCTTCGTCACACAGCGAGCGACCGCTATCAAGGCCACGAAGCAAGCGCATTACGAAGAAGTGACGCTTTATGAGCATCTGGGAGGGGAAACAAAATATCATCTGTACAAAATTTCATCGGTTCCCATTGAACGGTTTTTAAATGTGCGCAGATTGTGTAATTAATTATAGGCGTGATGATCACTGCGAGGTTGAAGCATTGCGTATCGTTGTCTGGGGCCAGAGTTTGTGGTCCCAGTGCTGTTTCTTGCCTTTTTGGAGAGTTTATGAAGCTGCCAGAGATCTGTACATAAGTAGTAGTAGTAGCAAGGTTTTAAAATAAAACGAGATTTTTTTTCCCCCTCACACAAGGAAATAAAGAGAGAAGACATTTGTTGTACGAAAATGCTCTTCATTTTTTTCTTTGTACACATCTCTTTCTATACATTTTATATACACATAGCATTCGCATACACATTCACTCTCTCATCCAGGCTGATGCTTTTTCCCACTGCGATGTTATTTACAGATGAAGTGTTGATCTCTCGCTGGGGCCTCCTAGACAAAAGGAAACAAAGGGCCATGATCAGCAACACACGGCAAGCTGTCACCTGGTACACTGTTTCACTGCTTTTGTACAATAATTGTGATAAAGATTAGACAAACATGTAGTTGTGCTATTCCCATAGCTGAACCATTGCAGTGCCAGTTTTCCTTTCAGTAATCTAACGCTGGATGCACTTGTTGACTGGCTTGGAGAAAAAACATTTTCAATACTTGGGGATAGGGACATTTCAGAAGTACAAGTAACGGTTTTATCGTTTACCTTATGAAAGACATGCAGCACTGTAAAACACAGTTTGAAATACCTCAAAGTGCAACAATAGCTTCTGGGCACAGAACATTGAGGAGTTGGAACAGGCTTTGGGGGCAGCAGAGTAAAAATGCAACAAAAAGACGATGCACACAGGAAAGGAAGGCAAGGACAAGAGTTTGCCTTCGTATGCCCTTCCAGTCTGTGTGCATTGCCTTCTTTTTTTGCTGTGGAAATTTTACTCGCCAGCAATGCAAGACTAACCAGCCCGACAATCACAATGACCAAAATGTTTAAACCCAGTGCAGACTGATGGGAAGGCTGGATGGTAAGAGAAAAAGTTGTGACGTTGTGATCAGCTGTTTTAACTTTAGAGTCCAGCTGTTTCCAAGAAAGCAGTAGGAACTGCAGTTGTGTACTTTCACCATCTCTGGCTGCAAATTTAAAAAAAAGAAAATAACCGTGCAGACTAGGCCAAAGGACACCTTACCTTTCACCTCCGGGCTGTTATGGCTGTGCGATGGTTCCGGCCTTCTCTTGATCGCTCTTTTTTAGATGACGAGGAGCGGTGGTGGCGGTGGTTGTGTTCGCTGTGGCCAGAAGGCGATTTGTGGCGTGATGACCGGTGGCTACTGGTTGAGCTCTTCTTGCTGCCATGCCTGTGTGATGGCGACCTGCTACGGGAACGCGAGGAGATGCTCCTCTTGCGCTTGTGAGAACTGTGTCGCTTTGAGTTGGAGCTGTCTTTGGACCGTCCATCTTCAAGCTTGGATCTGCAGAGCGAGTATGCGTGCCCTGGTTAATTAAATTTAGCGACACCTGGTTACACATACATCACAAGTGCTAAAAAAGAAAATGCAAAAGCACAGTTCTACAAGAAGAAACGTGCACATTCAAGATGCCTACTGGACAGGAGATACTCGCCACATTGCAAAGGGACAACACCACACACAGCCCGATATGTCAAAGGTGCCTGCATGCCAATGCTGCTACACGAGAAATTTTCAAAGCACTATTTTTCTGACTTGAGCAATAAGTTCAGCAATGTCTGAACCTCGTAAATTGGCTCAAGTGTATAGTGTTAGCTGCTTGCGTACTCAACCTGCACTTGCTTTATCTGAGACATGGCCCTTGTATGCACAAATCTCCACATTTACCACAGGCATCCATGCATATTACAGTCGAATCTCTATATAATGAATCACATGGGACTGCCGAAAATCGTTCATTGTTGTGAAAGGTAGTTATAGTGAAAGCTCCAAAATTAACCACTCTGCCCATTAACCCATCAGTTCAAGAGTTGTCACAGTTTGAGCTATCCGAGAAAACGTTGCTGTTTGCTGTTGCAGACTTTGCCTGCTTCAGAAACTTTATTTTCAGCATGTTGGGATAATGAGACACCTTGTATGATAAGGGCGGTTTACGATATAAGGTGTGGAAAAAGGTAGACGCCAAGTGATCTTGTACACTGTACGCGGGTGTGTAATAATGGAGGTTCAATGCAGTTAGTATATAGGTTTATTTGTTATACAGTCGACTCTCGTTACAACGGACCCTGATAATCCGACACAAAACATCCATTTTATCCGACCTCCGTAATATCCAAGACATCTCACTACCGAAACTTTCGTCACGATGTCTAACAACTTTATTGTAAAAAGTGAGTAACGAACGCCCAAAGTCGCAGTTTTGCTCGAAAGGCGAAACATCAACTGCGATAGCAAATTAAGCAGGATAAGCACCGCAGCAGCAGCAAGCAAATTGACCTTCGTGCTGTCTCTCGCTTCAACGCGAACGAAATGTCGAAAGCGCAGCACATATGAAGCTACCGCCACTGGGCACACTTTGTTCACATGGCAGATCGCTTTCAAGGTGTAGTTTCATTTTAGTGAAGACAACCTCCATCTCGTTATACACCTACTTCACAGCAGCTACAGCGCTCACAGAGATGTTGTTGGCAGCCTCCTCTACAGCAGGCTTGAACAGCCCCTCAACACCACCAGTTCGACATGCATCGGCATCTCATGCCGCAACAATTCGCGCAATTTGGTTGTCAACAATAGTGGAGTCTGTCACATTTGTTTTTTGTTACTCGAGATCGTACATTTACCCGGTTAGCATGTTTCTTCTTTGATTTTTTTTCAACAACATATGAACGAGGTTCTACTGTATATATAAACACTGAGCATTGGCAGTTTTCCTAGAGTTGAAAATGTTCAGGAGCTTCCTTCACTGCAAAAACTGACGGAGTCGAAAATGCCGGAGGAACAACAGCGAAGTACCATTGAAGAAAGTGCTGGTCTGAAACTGAATAAGCTTATCTGGCAATTTTGTATATTTTACTGCACAGAAAGGCCACACAGTCGAATTAAGTTTAGTTATAACTTGAAAATAAAAACTTATAAAAGTTATTTGCTCTTTTTGTATACAACACTATCGGATACTGGATGACTTTTACAGGGACAGGTGGCCTTTGACTCTCAGGATTGCATTTTTTCACAAAGACTACACCCTTGTGGTCAATTTTTTTTTATTGCAGTTTCCAGCGGTTGGAAATTATTGAAAAATCATGAATATAGCAAAAAAAAATGGATTGCAACAGATATTTTGTCTCAAAATACACTGATCACTACCAACAGTATACACACAAATGCACTATACAGTAAGAGATAAAGAAAAATGTCTAGCAAAACTTATGGTTATCAATTTGTTGTCCCAAAAACGTATTTCATCATAGTGAAATCAAGATTGTGCTCTCAAGTGTGCGGGACTATGCAAACCACATCTGAGAGCAGAACAGCACCCAGGAGGACAGATTAGATTCTGAACTTTGGCTGCACCGGGCTACCGTAAATATGACAGCAGCAGTTGTAAAAAACGCTTAGCACGGCCTCCACGCACATGCTGGAGGTAGTAGACGACATGCGGAAAACCACGTGACCAAGCGCCCAGAGGTAAAGACTAGTGCCCACTGCTGCACAGAAATACAATTTCAAACTATGGGTCACTCCATAAAGATGGCAGCATCTTTCAACAACCAGCGGCGTTGAATACGTGCAAAATATCAAAACATAAGATCGGCACTGTGGCAAAGAGCCTCAAAGGGTTAAGGGAGGGTCGCAACAGCAGCTGCAGATACCACTGTGATGACCCACTTTTTCTAGTTTCAGGCAAGTAAAATGCAGCCTACCTAACAGGAGAGCTCAGTCCAGAGCCAGAATCCTTGTAGCTCCGGGGTGGGGTGCGCCCTCGAACAAGAGGGGCTCCCAAGGTAGGAGGGCTGCTGCCACTGCTCGACGAGCTCGAGTGTCCCTGGCGGGAAGTCTCCTTGCGGCTACGCACAGGAGACGGCGATGATGGGCTGGCTTTCCGCTTGGTCCCTGTTCCGGGAATGTGGTTGGAGGCAGTGCGGTCCACCCTGGGGCCAGAACAAAGCAACACACGAGCAATGGGTTACCACAATTAATGCCATAACAGATTAGCGGACCTTGCGAATACTCCATTACTTCCATTGCCTTGATTAATTCGATACTGGCCGGCACCTATGCTTTTATATGGCCTTTTTAACTTCCAGCACCTAACATTGGCGTTCGCCGAATAATTTAACTTGACTAATCAGCACGCACGTGCCTCACCCCTATGGTGACCCCAATAAAGACCCTAGTGGCAGTGTCTGCCTCAGTGTACCCTGGGGGAACAGCGAAAACACTGTACAAATATCAAATCATCTGTCGAAAGCACCCATTTTCGGCCTGTCCTGGGAAGATTTTCAAGCAATAACTATAACAGGGTGTCTACCAAGTTGAAATTTCCAAATTCCCCGAGTTTTCCAGGTTTTCCCTGAGTGCTTTTGCAAAATTCCCTGAGTGATGCAGAACTATGTTTTATGTCAAGACGCGCTGAAACCATATCGCCTGATGCTGTCACTCTAGTAAGCACATGAAAAAAATTAAAAATCGACTTAATCCAATTTGAATACTAAGGAGTAGTGTTTATGTTATTCAAAAAAAGAATATAAGGGAGGGGGGGTTATTAAAATGCACAGCAAATAAAATGTCTTCGAAAAAATTTTCAAATCGAGTTGGACATTCTCTAGTACAAATAAAATGGAGATGCATACAGAAGCAAATATTTTCGAATATGAGCTATTTCTATACACTGATAGCATGCTCAGTGTCATGCAACTGTCCTGACGTACTCTCAGCTCGCGCAAGATGCTTCAGTGTTGTGTTTCACTGCTTTAAAGAGTTTATTTTGGTTTGGATGAGGGACACCTGCATCTCAGCATCAGCCAACAATTTGTTTTTTGAGCTCAGGCTCCTTCAAAGAAGCGGTCGCATACTTAATTCCCCGTTCATTCCTCAGTGCGTCGATCCTTTCTGGTCTCGTCGTCCTTTCGCCACGCGTTCGCCCCACGGACCATTTGAAGAATACTCTTGGTCAATTTACAGTCAACGTCCAATTTTTCGGACCCCCTAGGGGCCGCGAAAACTTCCGCAAAAATCAGGAAGTCTGAAAAAATAAATTCAAGTCTTTTACTGCCCTTAAGGGCTAAAATCGACACATGTACGTCTGAAAAAGCTCTGAATGCCTGTCAGTGCACTTATTAGGCATATCGGTGCTCCTACTGTGACAGGTGAGGGCGGGTGCACACGTGTAAAATTTAGGAATACTGTACATACAGTGTCCCGCGACAATTGCCCCTTCCTACGCTTGTTACGCTTCACCGCGTTACACGACTGTACTGAGGCGAAACAGACTTTCGGGAAAGAGCATTATGCAATGCGGCATGCTTTCCGAGCTTCGAAGACAAAATTATTACTGTCAGCGGAGAAATGAAGAAACACGGCACCGAACAACAAGAAGCTTAATAGCGAACGTCAAAGCAGCTAGGCCTAGCGTTTCCGCAGTGGTGGCTATGGCTGCCAGCGGATCTGCGTGCGAGAGCACCGGTTCAAGGCGGCGAGGTAATCAAAATGGCAGCGGTGGTGGTTTTCATTAATGCCGTCTCGGACCTACGATCCCGCAAAACGTTCAGAAAATCGGACGGCGAAGAGTTCTGGCGTCTGAAATATCAGACGTTATGAAACATTGACTCTTTCGGGTACGTGGTGGTGCCGCGAAGCCGTCCGAGTCATTGGGAATCCGGAAAGTCGGTCGTTGACTGTACACTGGCAACTCCTCCAGCCGACGACAATTCGTTACGATTCCTGTCTGTTTCTCGAGCCAGCATTACCGCGACTTTTGACCCTCTAAAAAAATTACAGCTAATTTTCCCTGATAGAAGCACAAATTCCCTGAGTTTTCCAGAGTTTTTCCAGACTACTCAAAATCCCTGAGAATTCCCAGTTTTCCCGGTTGGTAGACACCCTGTATAAGTAAAAAGTATAAGTAAAAGTAAGTAAAAAAGTTTTTAATGAATGTCCGATTACAATATTTAACAGATTCTAATGCGCATCTTTTCTTTTTTCCAGGAAAGTATGGCACTCAATTGCCTGCGCGATGCAATTAGATACGAAACCAAAACTGCCTTCGAAGTGTTCGTACACTTTACCGAAATCTATGAATGTATTGCAGCAAAGCTGACTTTAGGAGACTGGCCGCCATTATGCAATGCCCAACGGACTGACCATTAGTTTTCTACTTTGGACACATAGAAAGCGGGTGCACGTTTGATTTCGGGGTGTGTTGAAGTCAGACAAATGCTGTCAAATTAATCAACAGTGTCTCTTGGTGTTCTTTTTCTGCATTTTGTTTCATTTGACCCACGGAATAATTCAATCAACTTCGTCAGTCCTGCCAAGGTCGAACTTACGAAAGTCGACTGTACTCTGTGGAGTTCAGCTCGATTAGCCCCCATCAGCACCACGCGCATCATGGATTGACACAATGCTTCGCAATACGTAGATATCAACAAAAGTTGAGTCTGCGAAATTTTCAGTGGCTTTGATCACGTTTATTCATCATATATTTCTTTTTCAATACAGTCGAACCCGGCTATATCGAACTCGCAAAAAAACGCCTATCAGTTCGATACAGAGCATAATTCGATATAAACCTGCTAAATAATTGGATGTCATAAAAGCACATACCATTTATAAAATCACTTTATTGATTAAACTAGCTTAGTTTCGCATGAAATAGTCCTGCATTTTCTTCTGCTTTGGCAATTTCGCTGCCTGCGACGCACGCACTTTCCCACATTAAGGAGTTGGAGCAGCTGAGGCCGCAACTTTCCGCATTCGCGCAGAAGGACCGGACTAGTGCGAGCGCACCAATCACTTCGGAGGATGTGGGCCAAGGACCGTCGTTGCTTTCCTCATTGTGCCCACTTTCACTTGTGCTCGGTACGATGTTCGCAATGTAGTCTTCGTTTTCGGGCTCTCCCGTGGTCGCGACACATCGTTTGCGCTCACGAACTCATCCACCGTTGATTCGTCAACAGCTTCCGGAAATTCTGACAATTCGTTCCAAACTTCGGCAACACTGGCAACGGCTTTGTCGCATTCATCAGAATGTACGGTCATCACCGAGCACGCGGAAGTCGGCACGGCTGAAGCAATTTCAGATTAACCACTCGTACACGGCCGTGCGTACAGGTCGGGCGCCACGGGCACCGGGTCGCGTGTTTGGACGCTTTAGCCCTAATCTCCCCCTTATTCTTCAAGATCGTGCCGAGAGTGCTCCTCGGAATCTTGTGCTCTGCGGGGACATCCGACTTCTCACCGCATTCGACACGATTTATGATTGCGAGCTTGACGACGAAAGGCAAATTCTGCCGCTTCATCACGGCAACACTGCGGGAGAAGGCCTACAAGGCGCACACAAAAACAGCGAGACAAGTCGCACTTTCCCCATCTTGCATGACGAGGGCACAAGAGCATCTGATTGGCTGTCTGAGCAAGCGCTGTGGGCGGGCCAGGATCATTTTTTGCAGGGGGGGGTGGCGACGGCTCGTCCGAGGCAGCGCGGTTGGGCGCGGTCACGGTAGGGAGAGCGGTTGGATGGAGCCGCGCAGCCGGGCTTTCTCCGCCACCGTGAGGGAAAGTCAACTTCCGGGGGCACTTTCCGCCGCTTGACGTTCGATATATCGGGTGTCGCTGCTATTTTTGTTCGATGTAAGCGTAATTTTTGCGATATATACTCATTGTAACTATATCGTGTGCAGAAATTGTTCGATATATAGAATAATTCGATGTAAACGGGTTCGATATAGTCGGGTTCAACTGTAACACAAAAATGAGAATCTATCATGCAACAAAATTTTGACAAAACACAGTGCCAGTTTTACAGACTTCGTTATATTGAGGGTCAATTGCTTGTAGAATATCTCTGCCGTGCTGTTTGGCAACATACTTATTTTTCAATGTTGCTAGTTCAGGCTTTCTCCTCGAGGGAGAAGTGCCTGCAAATTTTCCATCAAGGCGTGCCCGTTTTATTCTTTTCAAGTTTTCTTTTGCTAACTATTTTTATGTCTGGCCTACCCGCATGAAAACTAAAATTACGTACAAAAGAAGCAATAAAAAACACACATAATCATAAATTGAATGTCTTGGCATTCCTTATGCACGTGAATCATTCGAATTCTCGTTCATGCCTGTAAAGTAACATGGTGTGATAGTGCGTAACGTTCGGCGTTCTTTTGCCAGAGGTAAGTTTCATGTTTTCCTTGCATTTCTGGCTCTCTTAGCTACAGGCATTCTGTAATTTTGTGCAAGATGGCAGCAACCAGAAATACAAGAACCATCTATTTTAAAAGCACAGCTTCTCACATTAGAACACGGCACACGTTTGTGTGTGTGTGAGTGCTTGGTAACAGGGCACCATTAGTGGTTCTAAAATTAGAGGACTTTTTCTCAAATATTCCAATTTGGCTCACTCTTTTCTGAATCAATGCAGCCCAGTTTATTTAATGCATTTACCATTCTTTGGGGGTTTACCCCAATTTCGCATGACTGTTTAACCCTTTTCGTGGGCCAACCCCAGAAATAACACAGTATAACACTGTCTAACCACACCAGTGCACAGGAGACATCCAGTACTACTTTAAACACCACTTTCTCAGGCACCAATTTGAAACCCAGTACAGCGTCTACACACTAAATGAATAAACAATCCGCCCATTATACTCCACCTAATAAAACCCTCAACATCACCCTTAGTGCAACAGAGTGGCACAAGTAAACATAACTGAAAGCATGCTAAACGTATTCTTCTATGGCAACCAAAATTGGTCCTTCATAAATTTTTATAGTTGCAATGCTGGAGTTTGCTACAAATGGCCATGGGCACGCGTTCAGTGCATATCTAGTGCCAGTGATGAGTATAGATTTGCACAATGGTACCAAACAGTGACATACCAATTTTTCGTTTACCATGAAAGTCTTGTTTTTCGGACTCCCTAGGGGCCGTGAAAATTTCTTTGAACTTGGGTGCAGATGCCTTTTACTGCCCGGGCTCAAATTGCCACAGGCACGTCCAAAATAGCTCTGAAGTCCTGCCAGTAGACTTATTAGGCATATCAGTGCTCATATTGTGATACGAAATGACCGGAGCACACGGAATACATACCGCGTCCCATGACAATTGCCCATTCCCACTCTTGGTATGCTTCACCGCAATACTTTGCATATGCTTCACTGCGTAACATGCTGTATTGAGGCGGCACCGAACAGAAAAAAGAGAGGTGGCAGATGTCAAAGTAGCTAGGCCCCGCATTGCCGCCATGGTAGCTACAGCTGCCAGTGGATCTGCATGCGAGTGCGCCGGTTCGAGGTAGTAGTATGATCAAGATGGCGGCGGTGATGGTAAAAAGTCCGGAAGATTGGACAGCGAATCTTTCTTGCGTTCGAAATTTTGGAGATTCTTATACAGTCAAACCTCAATATATCGAACACCGATATATCGCATTATTGCATATATCGAACACTTTCTATATCATCTGGAACATCACATGTACTTTTTATTTCGAACGGGGTCGGACGTAAAATGGATACGGTCAAACCCTGCTATATCGAACTTGCAAAAATATGCCTATCAGTTCGATATAGGACATAATTCGATATAAGCCTGCTAAAGAATTGGATGTCATAAAAGCAGACAACATTTATAAAATCACTTTACTGATGAAACTAGCTTAGCTTTGCACAAAATAGCCCTGTATTTTCTTCTGCTTGGGCAATCTCGCTGCCTGCGACGCACACACTTCGCTACATTGTTTAAAGAGTCGGAGCAGCCGAGGCCGCAACCTTCCACATTCGCGCAGAAGGACCAGACTAGTGCGCGTGCACCAGTCACCTCGAAGGATGTGGGCAAAGGACCATCATTGCTTTCCTCATAGTGCCCACTTTCCCTTGTGCTCGGTATGATGTCGGCAAGGTAGTCTTTGTCTTTGGGCTCTCCCGTGGTCGCAACACCATCATCTGCACTCAAACTCGTCAACCATTGACCCCTTAATGACTTCCGGATATTCTGATAGCTCGCTCCAAACTTCGGAAACACCGGGAACGGCTTCGTCACACTCATCAGAATTTTCAGTCACCACCGGCACGCGGAAGCCGGCACGTCTGAAGCAATTTCGGATGAAGCACTTGTACACGGCCGTGCGTATGCGTCGTGCGACACGGGCACCAGGTCATGAGTTTGTCTGCTTTAGCCCTGATCTCCCCCTTATTCGAGATCGTGCTGAGAGTGCTACAGTCGAACCCGGCTATATCGAACTCGCAAAAAAATGCCTATCAGTTCGATATAGAGCATAATTCGATATAAGCCTGCTAAATAATTGGATGTCATAAAAGCACATACTATTTATAAAATCACTTTATTGATGAAACTAGCTTAGTTTCGCACGAAATAGTCCTGCATTTCCTTCTGCTTGGGCAATTTCGCTGCGTGCGAGGCACGCACTTCCCCGCGTTGTCTAAGGAGTCGGAGCAGTTGAGGCCGCAAACTTCCGCATTCGCGCAGAAGCACCGGACTAGTGCGAGCGCACCAATCACTTCGGAAGATGTGGGCCAAAGACGGTCGTTGCTTTCCTCGTAGTGCCCATTTTCACTTGTGCTCGGGACGATGTCTGCAATGTAGTCTTCGTTTCCGGGCTCTCCCGTGGTCGCGACACCGTCATTTGCGCTCACAAACTCGTCCACCGTTGATTCGTCAACAGCTTCCGGAAATTCTGACAGCTCGCTCCAAACTTCGGCAACAACGACAACGGCTTCGTCGCATTAATCAGAATTTACAGTCATCACCGAGCACGCGGAAGTCGGTACGGCTGAAGCTATTTTGGATGAACCACTCGCACACGGCCGTGCGTACGCGTCGGGCGCCACGGGCACTACGGGCACCAGGTCGCGAGTTAGGCCGCTTTAGCCCTAATTTCCCCCTTCAAGATCGTGCCGAGAGTGCACCTCGGAATCTTGTACGTTGCGGGGACATCCTACTTGTCACCGCGTTCGACCCGGTTTATGATTTCGAGCTTCACGACGAAAGGCGAATTCTGCCGCTTCATCACGGCAACACTGCGGGAGAAGGCGCACACACTGAATCAGATAAGCAGTGAGACAACTCGCACTAACGCCATCTTGCACGACGAGGGCACAAGAGCTTCTGATTGGCTGTCTGAGCAAGCGCTGCGGGCGGGCGGGCCAGGATCATTTTTTGTAGGGGGGTGTCGGCGGCTCCGAGGTAGCGCGGTCACGTAGGGAGAGCCGTTGGATGGAGCCGCATTGCCGTGTTTTCCCGTCACCGTGAGGGAAAGCCAACTTCCGGGGGCACTTTCCGCCGCTTGACGTTCGATATATCGGGAGTCGCTACTAGTTTTGTTCGCTGTATGCGTAATTTTTGCTATATATACTCATTGTAACTATACCGTGTCCAGAAATTGTTCGATATATGGCATAATTCGATGTAAACGGGTTCGATATAGTCGGGTTCGACTGTACTCGGAATCTTGCACGCTGCGGGGTCATCTGACTTCTCACCACGTTCGACCCGATTCACGATTTTGAGCTTCATGGCAAAAGGCAAATTCTGCCGCTTCATCACGGCAACACTGTGAGAGAAGGCCCACAAGGCGCAACCACAATTAACCAGAAAAGCGGTGAGACAACTGACACTTGTGCCATCTTGCACGACGAGGGCAAAAGAGCCTCTGTGTGGCTGTGTGAGCAAGCGCTGCGGGCAGGCCAGGATCATTTCTTCAGGGGGGGGGGGGGGGGGTGTCAATGGCTCGCTCGATGCAGCGCAGTCACAGTAGGGAGTGGTTGGATGGAGACATGCCGCGAGGGAAAGCCAACTTCTGGAGGCTCGTACCGGTCGTGCCGGCACGAGCCTCCAGTGCATATTCGGTCGTGCCGCGCGCGATTGGCCTAGACCACGCTGACTTCGTGTGCCTGACGAAATATGCGCAGCCTAAGCTAATTGCACGCGGCACAACCGAACGATTCCTGACTGCGCCGTCGATTCATTGATTGATTTGCAGAAGCTTTTGATGCATTTTTTTATGTGATCTTATATATCGAATTCTGGCTATATCGAACTATTTCGCGATTACTGCGCTGTTCGATACATCGAGGTTCGACTGTACATAGACTCTATGGGGTACGTTGACGCGAAGGCATCTCCGAATTATCGTACATGTCCAAAAAATCTGTCGTTTATTGTATTTCTTACATAAACGAATTCATTCTTGCACAATGGTTTACAACTGGTTTACTAGCTGCAATGAGCCAGCAATAAATATTTTCAGTTAATTCTTCAATATATGGCACCATAGAGGGTTAAGGTGCATTTCTGTATAGGTGGATAAAACTTGCTCCAGCAAAATAAATTAAAAAAAAAAAAACTATGATACACTATGGGTTAGGTTTCTTCTGCTTAAATCAGAATTTTCAGGTATCAAGCTCAGCGTAGCATATATGATGTGCTGGGCATTACAGGAATATGTGGCAACATTATTGCCATATAAATGTTTGCTTCTTTAGTTGCATGTGTGGATAGCTCCCAATTGACATCACACCCATTTCAGCAGCTTCTGCTCCACCCACATAATAGTTCGCACCAAACAATTCCCAACATACCTGGGGCTTCGCTCAACTACGGGTTTTGTTTCCTCCTTCTTTTTGGTCGATGAGTCTAGCGTGGGTGACTGCCTTGGCGAGTCTGGTTAAGAAGAAACAACACAAGAACAGATCACATCATTGTATCAAACAACAAGCAAGAAACATGCGAAAGTCGAATCTGCGCAAATGATCAATCAACCTTCCTGTCAAGTCGCTGGCCGATAGCTTGGACTCGGCAAGGGCCAGCTCTACGCTCGTTACAACGGACCCGCATATAACAACCTTTCGGATATAACAGACCATATTTTAGACTTAGTTTGTTCTACTTATTTTATTAATGCAACGAAGTTCACTTTTAACGGACCGTGCTACAGCAGACGAAATTAGTGGCGTTTCTCTTTTCAATATCGGGCGTACAAAACATACTTTTGCTGTGTCGACACAAGCCGACAACTGACTTGTGAGGGTCAGCCAACGATCGCGGCACAATACTGCGCGCGCCAGGGAGGAAGGTCAAGCAAAGCACTGGGGATAGGCTAGAGAGAGGGATGGGGGGGGGGAGGGTCTACTCCGACGGCTGCTGCTTATGGCGCAGGTGCCTATCTCGAAAGCAATCAGCGATGCGGGCACTCAGTGCCGGTGTAGCTTCGTATACGCTGTGCTTTCTAAGCAGACAGCATGAAGGTTAATTTGCTCGCTTTTTCAGTCGCAATCGATGCTTCGCCTTTCGGCCAAAACTGTGCCTTTATTTGTTTGCTTTTTTAATTTAAGATTCATCACTCACTCTTTGCAATAAAGTTGTTAGACATTACGATGTGATGAGAGTTAGGGAAGTTAGGCATTTTGGACATGACGGATTTCGGATAAAACAGTTTTGTGTCGGACTGTCAGGGTCCGCTGTAACGTGAGTCGACTGTAATTATTTTGTATTAATAAAGCGACTTTATTACTCAACTGGCCAAAAATACTTGTCAACGCATAGCAGCATGTGACATGAAGCGTGGAAAGGAAATGGCACCACTTCAAGCTGCTTGATTCTGAATGGCAAAAATTCGAAAAGCAGCCAATGAAGTCTTCAGAGACTATATTGCTATTTAATATGTGAAAAAAAAAAAAAAAACGCCAGATGTGCAAAACACTCATGACAAAGCAAAAATGCAGCCACTACAAGCTCACCACTAGTGGCTTGAGTTCACTTGTCTCATGATTTCGGTGCAGTTGGCAACTTGTGTATCAAAACAAAATCACCTCTTTTCCGGCTTGTCACGGTGACTAAATTAGCCCATGGTGGTGCTGATCAAACTAAGCTGCAAGGCTTCTGAAACTTTGGTCATCCTTATACCTTAGATCTATGGTGGCAGTGCCCCGAAGCAGTATGAATTACATCAGATGGCAACTGTTAACCAATGCAACCAAGAACTGCCTTGACAGACCTAGCTTCCATCAATTTGACGAATAACTCCCTCAGCAGGGATAGCTTCTATAGCAGCACCTAGCATATAAAGCTGCCACGACTAGGTGGCACATACACATCATCACACAGACATACATGGGAGAAACCAAACATTGACATGGCATCTGTGTCGTTCTGTGGATGTGTTCTGAGTACTGCGTTAGAGACACGAGCAGAAACCATACCAGAAGCAGGGAAGCAGGTTACACAGGAATGAAACTGCAACAGAATGCTAAACTGGGCCTGTGTTTTGTACATGTACAGAAAGTCAAGCACTTCGTCCTTTTCCTTCTATTCCTCCTGCCCCTTGCATTGTTACGCCTTTTTATTATAAAGTTTTAGAGGGAACTGCAGATATGCTATACAACTTTCCCTGTAAACTACACAAACCCCAGCGCCCAAAAGAAACTTTTGTCCGAAGGACCAACGAAAGCCGAGTGAACAATGGCAAGCAATGATCAAAGCCGCAGCACTTACTGTTCCTAGAGCTAGGTGAAAAGCTGGAGCCGTTGCCAAGAGTAGGTGTTGAGGTCCCCGAGGCCAGTTTGGCCCGCAGCTTGGCTTCCAGGTGGGCCTTCTTCAGCTCCTCGACCTTCTTCTCCAGGGCCTCCGAATCGGGCTGTTAGCACAGTAGGCGACATCACTCATGCTGCAAAGCGCATTTGCGCAACTCTCCTTTCAACACACACTGTCACACAAGCCTCTGTCTCCTATCTACCAACTCCTTGAACAACGCGAGCAAGACCGCACAGGGACGGCAAAGCATAACCTCAGTGTCAATGTTAACAGCCGCCCAGTGGCTGTCCCACCATATATCTGCCTTTCACAACAATTTGCTCACCATAGCTTATGCATAGGGTTACCGTGACAAAGGTAATTGTCACAGATCTCAAAGCAGGTGAGAAAGCGACTTTTGATGTTAATTGTGACACTGAGCAGCATGGAGGTTAGCGTCCAGAAAACCTTTGTAATTTTTTTTTCTCATAGCAGTGGTATAGCTAATGTGCCCTCATTGTTCACCAAGTCTTTACAAAATGGCCAGGAAGATTCGCTTTTTGGGTTCCATCAAATTGGAGTCATCCCTTAATGCCCTTTTCTAAATAACTTTTACTAAATTTAGTTGTAACAGGCACGTCAAACACTAGGACGAAAACCTACTTCGCTACATCTGCTATATACCGTATTTACTCGCATAATGATTGCACTTTTTTGTCAGAAAAATTGACGCAAATTCAGGGGTGCGATCACTACGCGGGGTAAATTTCCCGCGAAAAAAAAAATTTTTTTTCGTCCCGAGTTTGCTGCGGGATTGCAGGTGCGGGACACCAAAGCAAAAGTGGCGGCCGGCGAAGCAAGCCGAACGTGCCATACGCGATTTTTCTTTCTTCTCGTGAGTACATGACGTGCATTGAAACAGTTTCTTCCGTATCAGTGATGAATAATATCGTTAATATCGGCAAGTTTGCGGCAATAATGTAGCCATGTCCACTTTGAGGGGACAGAAACAGATGGGCGCGCTTAGCTGCCAGTGACATAGAAATTCATGGCCGGCGTGCTGCGGAAACTGCGGCATCTGTCTTCACTACTATCCTAATACTTTCCGCTAAGGGTGGGCGAATATCTTAGCTGTGTTACAAACGTCGGCGTATTAATAGGGTACACTTTTAACGTATCAGAGTAAACGTGGCTACTATCATTGCCGCGCGCGATTTGTTGCGTGCTCACGATTGCAGATGAAAAGAATCGAAGTGCGCCTTTTTTGTTTTTGTTGTTTTTGATCAACCATTATAAAGCCTACCCATAATAAAGACAAGTTTGGTTGTACCTCTTTTTGTCATGGAAGTGCGGAGAGTGATGAAAGTAATGAAATGAGGCATCTACTTAAGAATGTTTGGTGCGTGCAGGCCGCTTGGCTTGTCTTGGAAGAGTCGTTCGCGTAGCATTCGACAGATGGTAAGCGCGATCATTATTAGGTAGACTTGGCACACGACATATCGCTGCGGCAAGTTCGGGGTGCGATCATTACACGGGAAATTTTAAAAAATCGAATTTTGAAGACAAAATTTAAGGGTGCGATCATTACGCGAGTGCGATCATTATGCGAGTAAATACGGTATTTGATCTTCCTCTAACGACTTCATCTCCCTCCCCTTCTATTTACACAGTGAAGTATCTTTATCCTTTGGCTGACAGAAATCTTAACATGCAAATCCAGTTCCGTAGTGTACCGACACTATGGTAAAAAAGATGTCTGCTTTACAGTTGTTACATCAAATAAGGAACACTTACACAAAGTACATACATTTAGCCAAATTTATATCAAGACTGTGTTAAGGTAACTGTGTCATAGTGCGATACAAAGAATGCTCGGACCTTCAAGTTATGATCGAAAACACAGGAGATTAACGGTATCCTGCATACTGTACAACCTTGTGTCATCCGAATGGCCCACCTCACTGGAAAAGCTACAACAGGCACATGCGAACACAAAAGTAATCTAACACAAAGATACTGCTCCTTGTGTAAAGCAGCAGCATGGCCAAAGTAAACAAGTAATGCACATCAGAAAATAAATGACTGAGGCAATGTTCTTTCTTTCCGCACTGTCGTGAGCTAGTGCAGAAAGTGAAGCCAATAGAGAGGACCTTAAGGTGAAAAGCAGTCTCTCCCAACCAGTTTTAAGCGAACACAACACGCACCTTTCTACAATAGATTGCCAGAACTCGTCTGCAGGTGTCCTGGATGTCCTCCTCCTGAACGTTAAAGACTGCATACCACGGAGGCTGGTTGGGTAGTGGAATCTGCAACATGGGCAAAAACATGACAACTTCAGACTTCACTACAATGTCAAGCCTGCACACTCCCTTGGAAGACAGTACATGCCACAGACGCAGACCTCACCTGTAGCAATCTTGCACTGAGGTAAATGCAGGCACAGGCTATTGTCTCGGGACTGTACCGAACGAAAATGTCCGTGCGCAGGCTGTCGTTCATGTAGTTCCTGCGCATGGCAAGAAAGAAAGGACCATCAGCAAAAACCGTGCTGAAGGGCAGCATCACACGTGTCGCGTACAGCAAGCAACATTATCAGACATCTGCAAAGGACTGCATACCGAGAAGGGGTTCCTGCAAGTGTTTCGGCACCTCACTTTTGTTAAACAAGCACAAAATTAGAGCAACGATCAATATGTTCCTCTTCCAGAGTCAAGCCAGCGTGTCACCTTCTGCATCTTTTTCCAGAGACATTAAAGAGATAACACTGACAACAAATTGCGGGTATAAGATAAGAGTCCACAGGGATGGTCACCCACCTTTACATTCGGCAAGACATCACACACAAATTTCCAAATGCTGGATGAAAGAGGCGGACGAGGCTTCGGTCGAGATGCACGAGTGTCCAAGTACCAAGTCCAGTCGGTCAGTCCATTGGGCTAAGCCAAAGGAAGACTTCCATCAACGGAGTCACTGAATCCACCAACCCCCCCCCCAATGTCCACAGTAGGGAGGCACACTGAAAAGAGTTTGTTCCTTCCACTGATCACACACCACCCAGCAAGCTCCTCCTGTGCTTCAAACATCACACCTACCCCCTCCGAAACCAGCCATGCTTTCCAAAAAAAACAAAAGGAGAGCGTGTGCATACCTGGAGAGCCTGAAGGGGACTCTCCCTGTCAGCACAGTCAGGCATTTCCTCCCAGGGTGGCAGTCTGCAAGAAGCGATCTCGCTGTTCCCAAAAAAATGTAACACAATGGCAGCTCATCGCCCCTCCGCAGTGTCCGTCTTATGAGTCCAGTGCCATTGGCAACCATTGCAGGGTCCCACGCTGACCATGAACTGTCCAAGCACCACGCGTTCTTCTCATTGAAGACCAGGAATAAAGAGCAGGCAGGTGGCATCACAAAAAAACGCGTGGCCCGCCCCTTTGCGCCGTCAATGGGCAGCAAAGGGAGAGTGCCACGACCGAGGAGCCTTCTCACGTGCAGTCACTGTCCCGGCGCGCGCGGCCGATGCCGTGCGTCCAGGCACACACACAAAAGCAAATGTGCACGGGGGACGGCTAAGATGGGGCGTTCGCGAAAGCGCACAGGGCAGCACATCGGAGTGAGGCACCTCCGGAACGCTTCCCTGGGAGCAAGGGAAGCTCCCCAGAGGGCAAAAAGTTCCAAATCCGCGACGGTAATGAATGCGTCTCCGGTGCGCGGGCCACTCTCTTCGTGAGCGCCCCATTTTCCGCAGAGGCCTCGCATCAACATCCACACACACAAAAAAAAAAAAAAGCAATATTCTTGAGGCCTACATTAAGCAAGATCCACTTCGGAATACGTACCAACTCTGATGTGACCACCACAAAGTATCAACCATGTTGCGTCGCAACGTCCAGAGTCTACAAGACTGCAATGATCTCACATAAAAGCCAAGCAAAACGTGTGAGACATTCAAGGTTTGCATTACGTTAACACCACCAACTAAGGGGCAGAAAAATCACACAAGCTTCCTTGCCGAGTATTTACGGTTTATAGGCAAACCAGAGCTATCAATAAAACAGCAGGCTAACCTTTCTAGACAAACACTCATCAATGCTTGCAGATAAACACTTAAATGCAATGATATAAAGGGACTTCTGAAGGTTCATTTTAAGATCGCTTTCCTTGCTGCTAAGTAAGCTGCACATCTTTTCAACAACTTTAAGCACTGACTTCAGCGTTTTACACACTTCAAAGAGGCAAAGACGGAAAAAGCAAGTCAGCCCCATTTAGAAAGACAGCTTGATTTGTTCCCAGTTTGATAAGCTTTAGCTATAGATAAGCTTTAGCCCTGCAACACATGGCACAATGTTAACACAGTACCGCAAACAATTTAAGGTCAGTAATCAGCGGTGGTTTAATGAAGGATGTCTCGGGCTGGAGCCAATGTTTTGACAAACGGACTTGCCTTTGTCAGGGTAAGCAGTTGTTGCCCTGATGAAGACAAATCTTGTCAAGTCGTTGGCAAAGGGCCGACTCAAGCCCGAGTCAGCCCTTGTTAGACCCCCTTGATCACTTCAAGCCTCCATCTTTTGAACCTCCGTTTTGTTCTACGCTTTTCAAGAAGGTCATTAGAATGTTAACATTTGTAGGCAATGGAACAAATAGAAGCTGACCGTTTACAGGACTGCATACTTTGCAGATAGTTTCTTAAGCTGCGCGGTCACATTTGAGGGGGCAAGAAAGGTACCATATTTTAGAAGGCAGCATTGTTTGATGTTAATTCTATCAGCTGAAGTGCATATGCAACATGTATGTTCTGTTATCAATTCTTTACAAGCGCGACGTCAACATCATGCCCAAAATAGAGTGAAGGCTAGCAGCTCCGTTACTAGCTTAAGTCAGTTATAGCAACAAGTGCTGAACCATCGATCTCAATAGAGGGCCTCTTAGCATTCAGCCTTGACCAAGACAAGGATGAAGACTGCTGTCGTTGCTGCTAGCTCAGTGAGCAAATGTTCCGAGCTACGATTTCAAGCCAAGCATCTTAGCATTTATCTCGTTTCCAAGACTTGCTGCTAGCTCATCTCCAGTGACTGCCAGACTACAATCTCATTACAAACCTCTGGGAATTTACCCTGAACCAATACAAGCGTGGAGACAGATTCCCTCAGTGCTAGCTCAGCTAAAGCAAATGTTCAGAGTTACAATCTTAACGCAAGTATCTCTGCACCTTCCAAGAGTTGCTGCTAGCTCAGCTTCTGCGAATGCTCAACTACAATGTCACGCAAGGCCTCTAGTCTTTGATTAGATAGTGGTTGTCAAGACAATCATTCCTCCCTCTGCTAGCTAAATAAGCTTTGCGGCCCCTCGACTACAACCTCAGCGAGCACTTCAGAATTTACACAGCATCAAGACAGGGGTGGCAATGGAGGCTCCTTTGATGCCAGCTCTATAATGTTCGCCAACTGTGATTGATCTCAGCTAAAATCTCAAGTAAGAATGTTGGCCTTTGTCCTCCGATAAGACAGGGCTTATCAGGACAACCTTCCTTTCTGCTAGCTCAGTAAGCTTTGGCAGCTACAATCCCAAAGATTTACGCTACACCAAGGCAGGGGTGGCGATGGTCTTCTTTTTTTTTTGCTGATGGTTTGATAATGTTCGCCAACCGTGGCTATGCTTAGCTAAATTCTGAGCTATGGACCTAAACATTTCCCCCAAAAAAACGAGGGCCCTGTCATTAGACGATAAGGAAAAGAAAAGGAAGCTGAGGAAGGCACCAAGTGGGTCAGGAGTGGCACCAAAGAGCAGACAAAGGGGAGGAGGCATCAGAGCACAAGGGCCACCAAACAAACGCACACCAGGCACAGGGAGCGGGCCCGAATGCAAGGGGCGGGGAGGGACCCAGTCCACCGGCCGAGTGCGTCCCGCCCGGACGGGGGGAGAGGAGGAAGCACCCGCGTTGTGTGCCAGGCATTCTCTCTCTTCCCAGGTGGGTTGGGCACGCCGCTGGCAGGGTGGCTCTCTCTCAGGTGTATCGCACCTACTTACCACCTCAGTCAGCTCACCTAAGCTCTGTTAGGTGAAAACCCAGAAGTCACCCCATTAATGCCAGTCACCACCACAAGGGCGCACAAACACAACAACACAGAAGGCACAGAAATGCAAAAAAAAAAAAACAGAAAACGACAACACGCAGAAAAACCACAAGGCGCATTTCCTATTTCTTTTCTCCACGCGTAAAGGCTTCACAATACAGAAACAATGTCACTCGCGTGAAGGATGGTGAAAAAATAGCTGCAAAGAGGGCTGTTTTCCTCAAAGAAAAAGTGCAGGGTAGCATGCAATCTTTATCAGCAGACACAAAGTACATGTTCCTGGCGGTTATACCAGTTTATTGATCTTTTCTTTTTTTTTTCACAGAAAGAAGCAAGGGCAAGTTTCTAACAGGTTCTGTTCGAAGAAGTCCATGACAAAAAATTCAGCATAATCGAACACAAAGAGTCCTCGTACAACAAGCAGCTTACATCAGTCACTCGGCAACTGTGATGAACGCAAAATGATGGGTAGCAGCAAAACAAAGCAATGCAGTATGTTGCCGCGGTAGGCCATCAAAGGCTTCTCGGGCAAGCAGCTACTTTGCATTATCATTTGGCTACGCTCATCAATGATTAACAGCAACCCATAAAACGGAGCCTTTGTAGAAACAAATGCACAAGAAAGGCAGCTGACACTCACTACCATGGCTTTGCTTACCGAGCTTAGTGAGGGACGCCAGCTCAATGAGGGGAGCGCACGCACACAAAGTGAGACCTCGAACGCTTGCAGAACGCCTTCTCAGTATGCTTCAAAAGCCGTGAAATGCGAACACAAACTCTCAAGTTTGGGCACCGTGCGACCCCTAAGTAGCACAGCTGGACTACATGTCTGAAACACGCTGTTCCAATGTGTCCCCCACCACCCAGCCACCTCTCCTTTTTTTTTTCCCCTCCCCTTCCCCAGGATGCAACATTTCACGGCCTTCTGTCACACATGCATAGAGTGGAAACAATAGAAGAGAGCTTTATCGTTAACAATAAAGAGAGGATGAAAATGTGCGATGCTTACCATGCTGCCTGCATCAACTTCATATTCTTCTCACAGTCCAACACTTGTAATAACGTGACAATAATCTGAAACATCCCAAACACACAGAGTTATAGACAGCTGCGGAGCTGTTGGCGAGGGCTTCGACCACATGTTTTCACCAGGGTAATTGGGCTTCTCTCGGCACCTGTCAGAACACCTACCATGCTTACCTACACTTAAGCCTTCCCTGACAATCTCATGCCTGCTACCAAACATGGCATATCCAAGCAGCTCTCCCACAAACGGCATGGCAAAAATGAGAAGCTACTTTTCATTAATCTGCCAGCCTGCCAGGTATGTTCCCAAATTGCATAGACTTCGAACCCTGCTTATGCAAACACTAGCCCATTATACTGCTACTTGACCAGCAACTAAAGCTTGCAACGTCACTACATCTACTGTACCTCAAGCACTGTCATGAGCAGTGTGGAAGGAATACGTTGCATGGGCCAAGTACTCGCACTTCATACCCAATGTAACACGCTGCAGTTGTAAATAAATGTGAGAGGAAAAAGCTCCGCTGTCCTATTGACTGCTGGCAACCCTTCCACATCCGTTTTCTTTGCAAGTAGGCTGTTGGGAATGTAGCATACAGTACAATGTCATAACATTGTTACCCCAATGTAAGCTAGTCGTGCCACTTGTTTGTCATACTACACGAGCACAATGAGCAGGGTGTCTACCAAGTTGACATTTCCAAATTCCCTGAGTTTTCCAGGTTTTCCCTGAGTGCCTTTGCCCATTTCCTGAGTGATGCAGAACTATGTTTTATGTCAAGACGGGCTGAATCCATATCGCCTGATGCTGTCACTCTCGAGTAAGCACATGAAAAAATTTAAAAAGCGACTTAATCCAATTTGAATACTAAGGAGTAGTGTTTATGTTATTCAAAAAGAGAATAGAAGGCAGGGGTTAGTAAAATGCACAGCAAATAAAGTGTCCTCGAAAAAAATTGCGAATAAGTCAGACATTCACAAATACGAATAAAAAGGAGACACACATAGAAGCAAATATATTCGAATATGAGCTATTTCTACCAACTGATAGCAAGCTCAGTGGTATAAGGCCCGAACTCTGTCACAATTGAGATTCTCTCTCAACCGCTCGTAAGTCAACCTCAACTGTCCTGACATACTCTCAGCCCGCGCACGACGCCTGAGTGTTGTGTTTCACTGCTTTAAAGAGTTTATTTTGGTTTGGATGCGGGACACCTGCATGTCGGCATCAGCCAAAACTTTGTTTTTTGAGCTCAAGCTCCTTCAAAACGGCGGCAGCAAGCTTCCTTCCCCGTTTATTCCTCAATGCGTACATCATTTCTGTTCTTGTCCTCCTTCTGCCACTCGTTCGCCCCAATGACCATTTGAAGCATCTTGGTCAGTTGCACAGTACACGGCCGATTTTTAGAACTCCCTAGGGGTCGCGAAAACTTTCGAAAAATCGGCCAGTTGGAAAATAATAAAAGCGTGTCATTTACTGCCCTTAGGGGCTCAAACCGCCACAGGCACGTTCAAAAACGCTCTGAAGGACTGTCGGTACACATATTAGGCATGTCGGCGCTCGTACTGTGACAGGAAATACCGGGTGCACGTGTGTATAATTAAGGAATACATACTGTTTTCCGTGGCAATACCCTTCCCACGCTTGTTATACTTCACTGCAATACTTTTGCGTATGCTTCACCATGTTACATTTCTGTAAAGAGGCGAAACTGACTTTCGGGACCCGTCATTATGCAACGCACCGTGTTTTCTATGTTTCTAAGCCAATCGCGAGGACCACAAAAGCGGAGTCCGTGCCGTTGCTGACAGCAGCTAATTCTTTCAATGAAAAACTCGGCACCCAACGGCAAGAAGCTTCATAGCAAACGTCGAAGCAGCTAGGCCTAGCGTTGCCGCAGTGGTGGCAACGGCTGCCAGCGGATCTGCGTGCGAGAGTGCCGGTTCAAGGTGGCGAAGTAATCAAAACGGCAGCGGTGGTGCCTTTGATTATTGCCGTTTCGGACCTGCGGTCACGGCAAAACGTCCGGAAAATCAGACGGCAAAGGGTTCTTGCGTCCGAAATTTCACACGTTCTGATACGTTGACTCTATGGAGTACGTGGCGGTGCCGCGAAGCCGTCCAAATTATCAGGAATCTGGAAAGTCGGTCGTTGACTGCACACTGGCAACTCATCCAGCCGACGACAGGGCATCAAAGACGATTCATTGCGATTCCTGTCTGTTGCTCGAGCCAGCATTACCGCGACTTTCGACCCTTCCAATAAAATTGCCGCTAATTTTCCCTGATAGAGGCCCAAATTCCCTGAGTTTTCCCCGAATTTTTCCAGACTACTCAAGATCCCTGAGAATTCCCGGTTTTCCCGGTTGGTAGACACCCTGATGAGCTTAAGTATGCACCTCAAGCATTGGTCCGCAAACACCTGAAATTACTTCTGCATCTTCCAGAGTGGTGAAGATGCACTACTTGCGACGGCAAGAAGGTATGGCAACTGCTGTTCCAAAGGTGAAGTGGTAACAGGGCCTACTTGCGTCATGTCTAAGGAATGATTTGCCAAGAAAAATAAAACCTAACAAACAGTTACGTGGAGGGAGAACCAACAGTTGAAAATTATAGTAATCCCAGCTGTGCTTTCCTTACCAGCTATACTAGGCAAAGGCCCCTGTTGTTCGAGCCTATCAGCCACAGATTATTCCCTTTCATGCTGCTCACAACACTACTGCATAACACGCATCCATCTGTATGCACTACGAAGTTTTAAATGGCAGGGAGGGTGCAAACACAAACATAAAACAGAACAAGCAAGTTGTCCTGCCCACATCTATACCTGTGATAGGAATTCCCCCCCCCCCCATTATGCACGCCAAACAAGATATGAAGGCTCCATGAAGTACCGCAAGAATACTTCTACAGCACATCACTCTTTTAAATGTAAATGTGTAGCACCCCTTGCACCTTTGCCTAAACAGGTAAACCACTTGCCACCAACAAACCTCGGCCCCCTAGATCAGCAGGTAAGCTTAAATGTAGCTAAACATGGTATTTTGTGCTTGCTACAATGTAGAAAAACAAAGCTACTAGCCCACAGGTTCCAAATAAGCGTCCTGTAAGCTACATGCGACCACAACCACCGAAGTAACTCCTTAATCTTTGTATAATAAAGCCTGTGGGGCACTTTACAGCGTTCATCGCCTCTGATTGCAGTGCAGTGAGACCCACAGGAATGTGCCTGCTACTAGTGCGGCTAAACGCTTGTTTGGGACCGCTGGGCAGTGTACACAGAGGCTAGAGAAACAAGAGTTACATGAAAAGCAAGAATGCGAAGAGCAAGTCGGCCTCACACACATAAGCAAAGCTGACGTGGCACTTCGGTGTCCCCACACAACTTGCAGGTGCCTTCATGTTTGAACCCGCAGGACAGCAAATTCCTAAAGTAAGGGTAGAAAACAAGCCCTGCAACGGTGACCTTGCTGAGCTTCCACTGGTCATGTGGCCTCACTGCCATTCAGCAAGCGAGCTAAACGCAGGAGTTTTCATATAGTGCAGACGTAAGTGGTAATACTTTAAAAGAGACAAATAATTTTAGCTCTGTTAATGAATTACCTTCCCACAATATTAAAAAAGCCACTCTTAATGCAAGAAGGAGTCTGGTGCACCAGAAAAGATGCCAGAGCAACAACAGGCGGCGACTCCGGTTTGAAATTTCCGCACCAGCTCGCCTTGACGCCATGGATTTTGACGCTGTCTACTGGGACCTAGTTAAATATTTATCGGTAAAAAATAAGACTCCACTGTATTCTAAAGAAGCCAAAGACTGAACTAGTTTCAAAGACATTTACTGTACCACAATGGTCGAAATGCGGAAAAAAAGAAATTCTCTGCAATCTGCGATATCACAGTGATGTTATCACTACCAGTTTCTATCACTACAGGGGCTGCCCAGCAATGCACTGTGTTCCACTAAACCGCAGAGCCAGGTATGTCGACTCAGTTACAAATAAAACTGCAGCGACCCCAGCTCTGCTGCTTATCCCTGAGATAAGACTATCACTTAGCTGAAGGCCCACAAATGTGCAGAAGTATATTCAGCAAAAGCCAGCTGAGTTTCACTAACAGTTGTGTGCAACAAATTTCAAAAACCTCATCCACTAAGCTATGCACCTGACATGGCTTTATGTTGTGAAGCTGCATTCAGACATGTTAAGAACAGTATAGCACTTGGCCTTAGCTTGAAAGCTATGGAATGAGCAGCAGGGCTACAAGAGAGACACTGCCCTACTTGCACCAACAGATTGGCATTTTGATGTGGTGAAACAAAAAAAACTGCGACCTCGAGCCTAAAAGTGCATGCCACTGGAAAGCAGCTACCACAGAGGAGACCAAAACTGGACAGAGAAGCTAACAAGCCTGGATCCCGTTAAGTACCCCGATGAGGTGTCAAACTAAGCAGCTAAAGCTTTCAGATTTGGAAACCTGGAATCGTTAAAGAGGTTAAAAATACGGAGAAACACACTTCACAAAAGAAATTTTACTCCTACAGCCCCTTATATCCATGTAGTGTGCATGCGCTGTCTACACTTGGCCAACAAGAATAGCTTGCGCTGCATTGCTTAATAATAATATTTGGGGTTTTACGTGCCAAAACCACTTTCTGATTATGAGGCACGCCGTAGTGGAGGACTCCGGAAATTTTGACCGCCTGGGGTTCTTTAACGTGCACCTAAATCTAAGCACACGGGTGTTTTCGCATTTCGCCTCCATAAAACACCCGTGTGCTTGCTACAGTAGTGATTACCACTGGAACTCCACCTCTAGACTGCTATAGCTTCAACAGCACACACCTAGATCCTGCAGTGCCATGTCTGCAGGCAGTGCAGCAACGTAACGCCCAGCCACACCTCACTAAAATTCCCCTTAGAGATGCTCTTAGCGCCGCAAGGTGTCCAGCTGCCACCTGTGATCAATGTATCAAACTACCAGAGTAAGCCTCGCACCTAACACAGAAGAACCAGGCAGGCATAATCATAATGAACAAGCAGTAGGCATATATCAAGGTTATCGCTACAATCTTAAGGGTATACAGGCTTTGTTTGAGACTCACGAAAAGTTAAGAGGGCTTGCGTTAGTCTAGAGCATGGCTCTTCATGCGTGGCTTTTTTAAAACCCACACCCACCTTAGCTTGCATTTAGGCCTCCAATACATGGGTTATGAAATGGCCCAAGCAATGCTAGCTGCTCAAATAAAAGTACCAAAGAGACCTCACCTTGTGTGGGTGCTTGACATGGACACAGAAGCCAAGCTCCTTCAGCACCCTTCTCTCAGCCTTTATGACTTGGTTCTTGAGGTTAATGTAATTCTGGTCTAGAATCAGCGGTTGTATGTTTCTGTCCAAAACGAAAGCACGGCACTGTAGTTAAACAGAGAAAGCCGAGGAAAAGTTCCCTCTCACAAATGAAAAGGAAGACCACACCAACAACCCGCCCTTAGGCACATTCTCAAAATACTTTGCGGTAGGCGTTACAGAGCTCATCTTCTATGATTACTTGCTTCCACAATCCCCTTAAATAACAATAATGAAACCAGTTAAACCATTCTGCATACTAGTTTTATTCCCACTAACATCTCGCAATACGAGATCATAAATTGAACCGTGATCAGGAAATAACAAATCACAATGCCTGTTGCACTTAAATTATATGCAAATTCGACATGCAATAGACTTGCAAACGGTTTCTGACATGGAGTAGTTCGAAGTGTGTGCTTTAAAGCCTAAATTAAGCTACTGTTACAAAATGCGGGTGAAGCTGGAAACAACACACTAAGGTAGTGCCGTAATTGTTTGCATTTGAATACATCTTGACAGGACAGCATCCCAATCTCATGGAGTTGGGCCGCTGCACAACTTTTCCACGCACTGACATCGTTCCATTTACGATTTGCCCAGAAGTGGCAACTGGTAGCCAGGTGATTACTATTTTGGTGAACCTACGAAATTAGGTGTAGCGCTTTGCAATGCATGACACGCTTACCCTTTTCTGACGTCTACTCACAAATTTCTGGTTTCTCAAAGCTGAAGTGCCACTATTACTACAGGAGAGCTTTAACAGCAACCAGCTCCAACCAGAGATCGTCATTGCAGCATCTAGTGACATCCCTTCCTAACACTGTGAAACCAAGCTGAGATCTTCAGTGTTGTAAAACATGTGTGCAAGACTACTCAGTCTATGAGAAAAAAAAAATATAGTCTACTCACTTTGCTCCTTTAACTTGCTTGATGTGATGGAAGATGTTGACCACATCCCTAATTCTTCTGGGGGCTTCTTCGATTTTGGACGCAAGTGTTATGCATGCCATGGCCACAATCTGACAATAGAAACTCATCGTCAGCATCGTCATGTTTTAACAGTGGTGCTAGGTTCATGCAAAAAAAAAAAAAAAGAAATCCCACACTCAAGTACATTCCACATAGGGCCTTACCTCCATGCTGTGACGGACGAAAGACTTTGAAAAATAGAATCTATGAAATAGCACTTGACCAGTCGCCATTGCAACCTATAAAGAAAAACGAAATACTCATTACATGGGACGCTGACGTAGCTATTGAATAATTTCACGGGATAATTTTTCTTTTTTTAAGCGTTTCGGTAAACACGGCACGCTCTAAAAAGGCAAATCGCGAGTAAAAATGCTCGCCTAGGCTCCAACTTATCACGTCCAGCTTAGAGATCAGCGTTACTTTATCATCACGTACAGCGGGGTGCTACGCGGTTTGGAAAACACAGGGCCAACGTCCTGGCGGAAGTACTTAGCAGGGCGGCAATGGTACGTCGCTCCTAGAAGCCCTATGCGGACTGCGATCGCGGCAACATGACACATTTGGCGAATTACAACACGGGCTGCGCCAACGAACCACACTAAAAAAAAAAAACTTCCACGCATCACACAGTCACCGCAACCAACATCGCGCAAGACCTACCCACCATGGTTAACAAAAAGAAGTCTGCGAGCCGCCTGCGACGCGAGGTCGCAGACCAACTTGTTAGGCTTAGCAATGAGTGCAACAAATAACTACGATTACGAGCTTACAAGGCTTGAAACATGTTCGGCAGTGACAACTGCTGAGGTCACAGCTTATAAAACAACAGGTACGTTCAAGATTGAGGTCAAAGTTACCTGAGGTAGCCGCAGAAGCTTCCCGGACGTTTGAATGAGTTCACATCCGAGTATCCTCAGGTCGGTTTCGGCGTTGATATCCAGTCCGTCGGCGTTTGATGGAGTTGACAGCAATCTCTCAGGCGGCAATATGCAGTTCTCTAATAACAAAATAACTTTCCCGTGCTTGGGTTTAGCACCATCCGAGTTATTTTGCGCACTCACAACCGCCATCTTCACACCGCTGATCATCCCGACGACGGCCGCCAGGTACCAAAAGATATCACTACGCCTTCGGGTAACCCCGCTGTACTTTTATTTGTATCAATATTTAAGGCCAGTTTTTCATTTCAGAAATAGAAACAAGCTTTTATTACTCATTTTTGCAGTCATTAACATTGGTTCTATAAAAACAGAAAAAGAGTCCTACATCGGAATGGGGAACTATTTTTTGAGAGCGCATGAGTCATACCAACGCATTTGTTCTACGTCCTTCGGCGCTCGCGTTGCGTTTCCACAAACGTTTCGCATACGTTTCATTTTTCCCGACTGCCCTGCGTCGTGCTAGGGTGACGTGAACTTGTGGGATTGAGCAAGACGTACAGCAAGGGTACCAGCGCTATGTACACCGGACTTCACTTCTTTTTATGGAGAAGTCTGGTAGAACCTAGACAAAGTTTTCCGAGGAACGTAGAAAAGGCGCAAAAATCCTTTACACACACAAAAAGAAAGTGCACGTTAGAAGAGCGAAAATGCCGAGAAGCAAAGTACGATGCAGCAATGCGTCGCGAAATGTTCTGTGCCGGAAAATGCAAAACGTTCGGACAGTAATGAACAGAAATAACGTGAGCAGAAGCGCTAGTGTCGAGAAAGTTCTCGGCAAATTTGCCAGCACCCGTATCTCTGGTTCCAGTAATCTCGGACTTGATGGAGTCACATAACCGCGTGCAAGGAATTTTTTTTTTCGTTTTTAATGACCTCTATCCAACACGCCTCACGAGTGCCGCATACGTTGGGTGTCGCTGCTAGTCACAGCTAAGCCATTGCCCAGTCTCCTCCGTGGAGATTGGAGTAGGCACAACACAATAATCAATTATGCTGGGCTACGTTTTTTCCTAAATAAGCCTACTTGCCAGACGGCACTGTCATACTTTCAGTCTGTTTTCCTTGCACTGGTAACCTGAAAACCACACCTAGACAAACTTTCTAAATTCTCTCGTCATCAGCTATGTTCATAGGCATGAATAGCAACATCGAGGGCATTAGCCGTGAAAGTGTAAGAGTAGGGTTGAAGATTTGTTTGCAGAAGACAAAGATAACTTTAGATTGCCTAGCACAAGTATAGTAACTCTATGGCCTACTAAGAGAACAAGAGTTCAAGATTGGTAGCCAACCTTCAGAACCTATGCAAGAGTACATCTAATCATAACTGGGAGCTTGCTGCTATCCTTAAAGAAAGTGTATAGAGTCATTGCGTTCTACTAGCACTAGCATATGGGGCATAAACTTGGAAATTAACCATGAATAAGCTTGAGAAGGACCATGTCATGAGCAATCAAATGGAAAATTATGGGTGTAACATTGGGAGACAGGAAGCCAGCAGAGTGGATTACAGAATTAATGGGAATAGCCGATACTCTAAATAATATTAGGAGAAACTGTATGAAGCTGGACAGGACATGTAATGCATAGGGGCCAATAACCGGTGGACCATTAGAGTCACAGAATGGGTGCCAAGGGAATGGAAGTGCAGTCAAGGACAGCAGAGAACTGGTGAAATTGCAGGCACAACTTGGAATCGGCTAGCGCAAGACCAGGGCAATTGCAGATCGCTGGGAGGGGCCTTTGTCCCGCAGTGGACATAAAAATAGGCTGATGATGATGTTGCTCACAATTTCACAATTATATGTTGTTCAAAAGGGGTTTCCCTTGGTCGTGTTCTGCCATGAATTTGCCTTTCAACAAAAACTCCTATGCATTTCTATTGAATTCTTCAGATACCTACTGCTTACAGCACACAAAACAAGCACAGAAACTCAAAAAAATTTTGAAAGCAAACCAAGCACTTTGTGACTCAGTGATGTTGGATTTGCGCTATAGCGTAAAGGCACAAAAGGCAAGAATAAGCAGTCAATCGACAAAAAATACATGTACAACATGCTGTCCACCTGCGCAATGCCAGATTGATTTGTCCTCTTGTTTCTTTACAAGGCAGTGTATTCGTCTACACGACCGTGACAAAATGGACACTTTTTAGCATGTTTTGTCATCTGTGTATCCCTTTCTTGTATCCTCCTCAGGCAACCAGTATCTTTCTAATCTTTACTACGAAAAAAAATGGCCAAACCTAGCTCATACATTCATGCATGAAAATTTGTATTTTTAGCTCATGGTCCACTACAAAACAGTACCACACTTAACCTGACAATGACAGTGTTCCTATATTGCCAATGCTAAAATGAGGGCTTGAAATGTGAATATAAAATGTTGGGAAATGCACAATATATAAGAAATTAGGATTATCCAAGACATGCCACAACGGTCACAGAACATCTACGACAGAGGATCCTAAAGCCGTCATGCAGTTAAATACAAGTTTTCACGTCTAATTTAAGAAATTTGTTCATATGATGAAAAGAAAATAACGGCCTTGCCAAGCTGTTTACAGGCATGCGTTGCACTCTTTCCTGAAATAAAAAAAACATGCGAGTATAGCATGTAAAAAAGCAAAGTATCACATGTGCAACCTCAATCACAATAGACCTGTGTTAATTCAAACATAACATGCAAAATTGAAATGAATAATCCAATGCCCAAATTAGAAGAAAACAATAACGTGCAAAACGCACCACGCACCTTTCTGGATCAAAACTCTTAAACATGGTCAAAATTAATGGCTGGTCAAATTGATTGATGTCGATTTGTGAAAAGCTGAACAATTCATTGAGGTTACAGGGTATACTACAGAAAAAATTAAAATTCAATTGGGAAATTTAATGCCCCAAAACTCAAAGTGGGCTATGAAGGATGCCGTAATGGAAGACTCCAGAATAATTTTGAGCACCTATTTAACGTTCACCCAAAGCACAACACACTAGCGTTTTTGCATTCTGTTCCCGTAAGAATACAGCCACAGGAGACAGGAATCAAGCCCACGACCTCACCCTCAGCTGCCAAATACCATAGCCACTGTGCCTGGTATAATGCAGTGAGTAAAAGCACGATACTTCAAACTCCAACTATTCAAAATTCCGGTTAATTCAAACAAATCTCAAAATTTTAGTTGGCCAGCTACTTTTCCAGCACAGTTCTGAACTGGTTTAATTCAGCAACGCTGAACAATTACTTTCGTTTAATTAAATCTTTGGTGCTTCCTGGGACAGACAAGTCTTACCAAGGACAGCAGCTTGGAGAACATTCATCACTCACAAACAGTTGCAAAATATGCATACGTTAAATAATTCAACTGGTGTTGGGCATCGCTAAAACATGGTGCCATTGACCAGCCGCTGCGAATGCGACCAGGCATTATGCGTTCACCTGTTTTCACACCTGTTCAAACACAACTGGGTGCGTACATCCATCCATGCAACAAATAATTTATTTTGTTTTTTAACCATACTTTATTCAACTTCAGATAATTCATATTTACAACAATAAAAAAAAATTGTGGTCCCTAGAAGCTGAACTTAACACAAATTCATTGACTGGAATACGCAGCTGTGCTAACATGGTTTCAGAACAGGGACACTAAAGATAAAAATAATTTGAGGCGTACAAGTAACTTATCCTTCTACAATACCTCCTCCTCCCCCACCCTTCGAAAAAACAAAAAACACTCAGTGTAAGAAGAGGCTTGATAAACCAGAAAAGACACAAAAATGAAAGACGAGTGGCCTTTAAGTTCTTGCACCAACTCGCTGTGACATGCGTTTTGTTGGCATCTGCTTGGGCCCAGTTAATACTTTACCGGTAAAAATTGTCTACGATGTATTTTAATATAGCCAAGGATTGAACTCGGCAAGTTTCAAGCAGTTCTATTGAGCCATAATGGCCCAACTACGAGAAAATACTTTACAATCCACGACATCACACTAATGCACCCACACCGGAGTTCTGGTGCAAAATTTAATAACCTTCCTTGCCTTCAGCAATAATCAAGCGATCGGCTAAAAATTAAACAGCACAGTGTTTTTAATGAACACTTTATCTAAGCTGCTTTAGTGTGTCTCTTTAGTCACCCTTCAGCATCTCCAACACAAGCAGGCCTTAAATATTTTTCGTGAAGAAACTCAAGGCACATGTTCATGCACACACACACACACACACAAGGAAAAAAACGTTAGCATGACTTCAGCGATTCCTCCAACTCGGAACTCTTCTACTGCAACAGCTGCAGGCCACCATACTGGACACAGCCATATTCTCAAGATCAATTTCTTCACAATGCACACTTCTTCCTCGTTTACTACAGCCTTGCTTGCTGTGGACTCCCAACAATGCCAAACCAGAAGAGAAAAAACACTCAGCACAAAAAAAATTTGCCCAGTTTACTAAGAGCTAAAAGTTGCCACTTCTAAACAAACTGGTCATTGACTAAAGGTGCGTGCCAGTCTTGTTGGAGTGGCAGACAATATGGCAAGATATTAAATAGATTTAGTTGGTCTGTAAACATATTAGCATTTGTGGAATGCCAGGTTATCAGAGAGGTTTATGACATCAATGCCAGTAGAGACATCTTGTGACCTAGACAGCACACAAAGCTAATGTACTGCAATGACCCACCCTATTCCAATTAACTGCTGGTGAAAAGCATTGGTAGCGACATAACCGTTAACACACTGTCCTTTTTATTATGTTTCTTCAATAAGAACACTCATGCAACACAAATTAATTCCAAACACACTGTATTTGGACAAAGCACCACTAGATGTCGCTACCAGCCTTACTACTACCATCCATGGTTCCGGTATTGCAGTAATAATACGGACAAGCTAAATCTTCCTATTAATCCAATGGTAGGAAAAAGCTTCACACCAAATGAATTCCTTAAGCAAAGTCATCAGAAAAAGGCATGTGATGTTTGGGGTACAATAATTATAGCGATTGGAGATGGTGTGTGTGGCATTGGCAAGAGGAATCTGCTTTGTAGAAAGGTGATTAAATGCAGTTTTGAGAAAACAGAGACATCACTTCACTCCAATATCAAGTTGCCTGCTTTTGCAACTCTATGTCCCAAAAATCAACCTCAAGTTTCTCCCTGTGCTTTGATCAACAGTGGGTGAACAAGGGATGTCTCTGGCTGGAGCCAAGTTTCTAAAGTGCACTTGTATTTTTCGCATCTTGACGAAGACAAGCGCTCTCGTCGAAAGATTGGCTCCAGGCTAAAGCTTAATTTAATTAATTTTTTTGGCCACTGTTGATTGGTTTAAGTGTATTCATGTTGCTGTGAACCATTTGTGTCACTTGGATCGCTGTGCATTGCTGTGACGTCAACTCATTTCTAGATAACCTCTAATCGTGAAGCATCTGTGCATAAAAAAAGCCAAGAGAATCAGGCTTACACTGGTGTCCCAGCACTCCAGGAGTGGCTCTATAGACTGACAAAAGACAAATGTTGTGCAAACAGGAGAAAATGTGTGCACAGTCAGTCAAAAAGGAAGTGTGATCACAGCATCGTCTGGTAATTTGCACATCATGTGTTACTAGAATTATCCTTTAAAGGTTTTGGTATATGGGTCCCAAAAGGTTTACAAATTCACTAATGGTACACGAACCTTAAGTGTTGAAGTCTCTTACTTCCTATGATTACATTGCAATGCCGAATTGAATAGCGTGCAAACAATCAGCTTCAAGACATCAAATCATGGTGTTTATAGAATCGGACGTACATTCGGACAACTTCAAAATGGGCTGATGCAAGCTTGCTTGTTTGCATGGTTGTTTTTTATGGGAGAACAAACCATGTCTATATCATGGGCATGATTGGTGTCCTGGCTGATCGCTTTGCATCTTTGACATACCCAGCCTCCCAGTGAGCTGTGATGCACAAATGATCTCCCACACACCGGCAAGCCAGGTGAGCTTACAATGTGACACCGGCACATGAACAGCTGTGTCTTGCACTGTAGTCACAGCAGCTTGTGATGCAAACACCATTGTGATGGCATGACAATTGTAAGTGGCTGGTTGTGTTCATTTGTGAAAATGTTTTGCCAACTGCACGAGATTTGGTCAAACATGCTAGATACAATAAGTAGGTAGGGTGAATGGGAGTTATAGCGTGAAAACAAACAAACAGTCAAGTACTATCGTTGAAAAATGTGAACGTCAAAATATAATGTAGAACACCGCTCACAGGTAACAACTCATGAGTGCAACAGCGCATCGCTACACGTCTCGTTGCCAAACATGGCATAAGCCCCGGACTGGGCATATGAGTTAAAATCCCACCAGCATCATACTAAATGTTGAAATGGCAACGAAAAAATGCACTCCAGAGAGCCACAACTTTTGTTTTCATTTCCCTTGTGCACAATAACAGTACGCTGTATATGTTCTGCTCCACAATGCCAAGGGTTTTCATCGAGACTGATACACACTGGCAAGTGCTCAAATTCTTGTCAGGCAGGTTCCACAACGCCCCCATTTGCTCTTTTCCATGTCTCAGTCTTTCACAATGTCTCATTCTGCACAAGGCGCCGCAACACGCAATACGCTGTCATCACCACACGTGAAAGCCACAGCAGACGATTTTGTCAGAACAGAGAAGTGGAGCACATTCCCCGAGCTGATTGGCCAAACGGGAAATAAAACTGATTGCAGAAATCAAGCAACAAACAACACGAACACGACAAAGAGTACAGCACACAAGATGCGCTACTTACAACTGATCTATTGAAGGACTGCAGAACTTTCTTATCGAGGCAGTATTTCCATTCGTGCTATTCTTTAGCGGGTGATAACACTAGTCGTTCATTATTCTTCCTTGCGTCCATGTTGTCTGGCACATCTTTTCTGCAATAATGCTAAATGAATTCGCAAGTTTCGACCGTTTTGAAACCAACGAATCCCAAACCCTTCACAATGGGCAATGTACTGATGGTGCTGCACATGATGCGGCAGGTATGAACGAGAACATTCACAGTAACGAGAGAAGTAGAACAGCAGAAGACAGCAAGGAAATGGCTAAACCCACAAGAGGTGCTGCAGAGCTGATCTAACCACACATTGGGTGCCTTACATATGGCAAGATGGCCAGCCACCTCAGTTCAAAAAGCTAGGGAACAGCGCAGTGGTACTGGTGCGCACAGCTGTATTTGGACCACAATGATGTCGGCTCCTCCTTTTGCATCCATCATTATCGCCCCTTCATGATGACATTTTCGAGTAGGCTGTTGCCGTTGATGGTGGCAGTTGTCGCGACCAGTATGTGGTAACCTGGAAAGAATGTTAAAGAGAAGGAAAGTTAAATTTAGTGTACGATCCAGTATAAGAGATGGTGGGTGTCAAGCCAAAGCACAACTGTCACCGAATGAATAAGTTGGTGTTTTGATCTGCCATTATACTGAACATCCACTAATTCGATGCTGGCATGACAAGCACAATTGATCAAAGAGTTATCTAAAACTAGGTGTGAAGGATTCTCTCTAAATCTTTATCAAAGCAAGGGCTTGTTCATCTTAGGTAGCTATAAATACTGCTGTGCACGGATACTGGAAACTGGGTGCTGTATAAAGCAGTCCAGAACATCAGAATGCAATGCTTTGTGTAATGCACGAAAAAAATTTTCATCCATTCAAGAGCAGCACAAAGCTACAAAGAAATCCAATGCGGGTCTTTTGGGAAGACAGCTTCAAAGTCAAAGAAAATTTAATCCTGATCTAAAGATCGAACCTGGGACCAATGTGTTTGCAGGGCATTCGTTCTACCATATGAGCTAACCAAGAAAGAGGCTAGCATATGGCAGTACGAGACCTAATTAATAGGCGACTCAAAGTGCAGCAACATCGGACAAGCAAACCAGTTTTGCAGAAGTGTGCAAGGTGGAGGATCCTTGCATTCTTAGCATTCTCCTGCGATAAGTCTTCAAACCGAATGAATATGCATGCAGTTAAAACTCAGATATGCATCTAACAGTTTTGTACCTGCAACATTCTCTGCAACATTATCAATATGAACACATTCGCGAAATCACATCTCTAGTGACTATCATGGCTGCTTCAATAAAAAAGCACTCTAATCAGCCTGTGAGCAATGGCTCCTCACCTTTCAGTTTTGCTAAAAGCCGGAGTGCAGCAATTTCTGCAAATGTCACACCTCCCAGGAAATACACCATGACAATCTTAGCCTGCGAAGGATCTACGTGGGAACAACACATGGTAAATAAGTGTACAGAAAGAGTGGGGCTCTGTAATTAAAAGGACAAGCACATGTGGCCAGTGAAAATATTCAGGCACACTAAGGTTCATCTATACTATTTTACAGAACACATTCAAGATTCACTGGCAACCAGAATACAGTAAAACCTTGTTAATACGTAATTGGCAGGGAACGTGGATCAGGTACGCACTAAGCGATGTACTAATTAACCAACAATGGCAGAAGAGTGGCTACAGACTTACCAGCGAGAAAACGTTGTAATTCTTACTCAAACACACGAAGACAAGTTTTATTTGCAAGCAGGTCGCAAAAAAATCTGCGATTTTCACTTGCCACTGTGGCAGCCTTGTAGCGACGATCGCATCACCAAACTTAGCAAAGCTGCAAGCCAGTTTCTCCATGAAGCCCTACTTCTCTGCTAACGCCCTCATGATGGTCAACGCACTAGCTGCATTGGATACGGAAGGGCCATCATCCATATATTTAAACTGGAGTTACTTATTGAGCGAGTACATATGAACGAGGTTTTACTGTACTATAATACATAAAGAAGTGTATGTTTGCATTAACACCTTTAGAATGTGGATTGGTGTATGTTGTGGTCGAGCCAGGTAGAAGCTTCAGGGCATCTTCATAGCCATGAATTCCATCTTTCAAAAGAATCTGCAATACGTCAAGCATGTGCATTATGTGACCTTATCTTCGGTAAGTAGTACAAGGGGTTAGTGTATGGCACACACCACGAAATCTTTCACATAACGTAGACAAACACATGCAGGAGACAACTGCAGAAAGTGCTTTTTGTCATCATCATTCGATGTGTTGCTCTGAAGCATTGTTGCACGGTTACATTAGAAGATTACTAGGTTACATTAGAAGATTAAGCTAAAGAACCAAACTACAGGGGTAATGCCAAGTTCGGGCATAAGAATAAAATGACCACTACAGCCTCAAAATGCCACATTCTTCTTCCAACTGCCATTCATGCAGGCAAACAAAACTACAAGAGTGGGGCAAAAAAAAGTATTCTGATGCTTCATTATGCTCAAACAATGGTGAAGCAAACCTCTTTCAGAGAATGCAAGCAGTGCATACCAATTTTATCTTAGCTTCAAATCTCAGGATTCCCTTGATGATAATACACCTACACATTAGCAATGAACATGATTACATTGTCAATTCTGTGAGACTGTCTTGCTTGATGCCACTTGTTAAAGTAATGCTTTTTAACCAGCTTGCATGGCAATTCAGTTGTTGGGTGCGCACCTGTATTGAATGCTTAATACTTTTGTTAGTTATTAAAATAGTTATTACTATCAATGCATAAGTGTCTGAAAACTGTGAAGCAAAACCAAACCTTTGACTTGTTCTGCTGGTAAACCTTTGATTGCTTCAATGTAAAAAAATTGATGTATTCTCATTCACTTCCTAATATATGTGATTGTTGCACACTATAAGCTTCCTGGAACACTTTCAAGACTGTTTCTTTTAATTTAGTCAGTGAAGCGCTAAGGCCCAAAAACAAACATCACAGTACACTTCACTAAAGTGGTCAGAATGTGATTCACATAAGGAAAGCCATCACACCTGCTCCACCAGTCTACATGCCACTGGGATGTAGGCACCACTGAACACATAGCCCATGTCTCGAGGATTCTTGAGGTCATAGCTATCGCCAGCATTGGGTGGAATCTGGAAAACAGGAATGTGAACAGGAATGTGAATAGAACGTGTCGCGCTGCATGGCACAAGGCAAACACTTATGTGCATCTGATGGCAGCTCAGCTGGCAGGAAGGCCGTATTAAGGAAGTAGTCAACAGCAGCTAAGTACCTAATAGAGAATTCTAGTCTTCTGCATGCACATTACCACATTACCATGAGACTAGAGGAATAGACAAGAAAGGGAGTGCTAGTGACGACACCATGTAATGCTGCGTTTGACCAAGGACGCTGTGTTTGACCAAGGCATTGAGAACTCTCGTTGCAAATGGGTGCTTGTGCTCAGTTTACTTGTGGGCACAGAGGCTTTGATATACTAGCAACATTACCTTTGTTTTCTATTTTGAATAAATGCAGAGCTAAAAACAAGCACACGGAATACCTCGAATGCAACACAAAGTGCTGGAACTTGCAAATGATAAGATTTATTAAAAGTTAATGACATTTTACCTACCTACACATGTGCGCAGCAAGTACGAAAAAGACTGACACACACTTCTACGATGCTTACAGGTTTTTTTCGCAAGTGCATCCATAAGCTCTTTAATGTACGCGCATGCATGTGTATTTGTCCACCTGCCCGCCCACTCAAAGGTTAAGCTCAATGGTTAAAACCATATCCAGGTGTTGTTTAAAGATGACCTATTCTAACATCAGGCTGACCATATTCCCAACATAAGCAGCATTGTGGTTGAAGCAGCATTGTTGTGGTTGTGGTTCCTGCAGCCTTACCAGACTCAGCCTTTTGGTGACGGCACTGAAACGTGTTGCCCTTGGAAGAGACGCCATGGCTGCAGCCACCTTGCTGGCAAGGGTTGGAGCCATAGCCGAAGCGGCGGCCCCGCCTATTCGGCTTGCTCCCTGGTCCTGGCACAGGCCAAGCTTCTTTAGAAGATGGAATGTCCACATATGGTGATGGCCGTGGCTCTGAAATCGTAACGCATGCAGCTGTTCACAAATAGCAAAAGCTTTTGCTTTCGCAGAAGAATCAAAGAGCTCATAACATCAAAATGACCAAAGGCCATTCCATCTAACGCTGCAACCCTCTAGGACCATTCAACATGCTACAGTGGCAGGCTTGTACCTAACAAATTACATGTAATTAATTACCTGTAATCTATTAAGTTTTTCGGTAATGTAATTTAATTATGCTCGCTATAATTCAATTACCTTTTTTGAGTAACCACTCACATGTAACCATTTACATGAATAATTGACAGGACAAGCTGCAATAGACAGCACAGCTTTGCACACTTGAATTTCATGGGAACTAATGCAGAATGCACGGGGTTGTGCCAAGCAGTAGCCTCTTGGATACACATGTTCAGACAGGCAGACTAGGAAGCTCAGTATTTATTTCCTCATCCTAACGCTCCACAAGATGTTGGTCAACAAAGTCAACTGGTGCTACTACGTCTCAACAGTGATGGTCGCTTAGCACATTAGTGCCAGGTAATGACATACGGACCATTTTTTCAGCTTTTCACTGGCCCAACTGGGAGTGCCTTTCCCCACGTCCCAGCAGCAATGAAGCGCTGCACTTCACGGAGGGTCCAAGTGCCGAGTAACGACAATCTCATGCTGATGTCTTCGCAACAAAAATGAGGGACGGTGACCAACAAGATTTTTGAAAAGCAATCGATAATGAAGATAAGCAATGAGTGAAGGGCTGCAGAGGACGCACTGAAACTTCCAGGTCAGGTCGGTCTGTTTACTGCATCTGTGCAAGGTTAATAAAAGATTGAAGGGAAGTAACATTGAAGTAATTGATTACTTTAGACTAATTTCTCAATTACTTTCGTGGAGTACCAATTTGTAACTGTAATCAATTGCATTTTTAATGAAATAATTGTAATCGCAATCTGTTACTTTGATATAACCTTGATATTAAACCTTGATATAACAAAGTAGCTAAAATTGGCAATTTGCTTCGTTATATGGAAACTTCGTTCTATTGAAATTCGACCTTTTATGCGAATAAGTACAGTCATAGATAGATTTTTCATACACGGAAAGGGGCCACAGAATTTTCCTAATTATCAGGCAATCGAAAAAAGCAAATTTGAAGGAGAAAACAATTCATTTTGATGAATTTGGGAGTTGGCGACGAATCATATGATTTCATGCAACGTCGAGGCTATTTTCACATTGGCAAACGAACTAAGCGAAGCCAGCCACACTTTCGCATGCACTCCGCCCCTGTGGCTAATAGCATTACCTGCATTGGGACAACATTATTTGGAAAAGTGCCGGCGGCGGGGAGCGAATGCTTCGTTTGTCTCTAGCTCCCAGTCGCTGAAACTCGAGATTACGCAACCTCCAATACTAAACGTGCAGGAAAAACAGCTAACATGATGCCACGCTGTCTCGGCATGCCCAGCCTTTGCACACGCGGTACTTTACCTGTAAAGCATGGTGTGCAGCGGCGTACGCGCCCAGCAGCGTTTACATCTATGCGCAGCCACAGCCGAGACGCGGGCCAACTTACACCGCGCTCCCTCGCATGCCACCTGGTCGCGTTACCCCGAGCTCGGTTCCCCTTCCTCCCCTCTTTCCCTATGTTCGCATGGGAAGGCGGCACCCGTGAAGCCACCATCTTTGTTACCTCACCTTCGCACACTTTCACTCGCGTCTAAAGTACAAAGTGCACGGGGTGCGATAGGGTCTTATCACACTTGGACTTTATGCTAGATATGATGCAGCTCCACTTCAAGGTCGCTTTTGTTGTGCCGCGCACGATTTGAGAGATGCGTTTGCAAGCAGCCGCTTGTTATTATGTCATTTGACCATCTGCGCCCCTGGAAGTCTCCATTTATTGTCTCGGTATTCCTTTGTGGTGAAAGCAAAACTATGTTATATTGAAATCGTATACAAACACACTTTACCTGGTGTTCTATGGACAAGAGGCTATGAAAATTGAAATACTCCATTATATCGAGGATTTTGTTATAATCAAGTTTGTTACATCGAGGTTTGACTGTACTTTTTTCATGTAACTGTGTGTGCAGGTGTAATGAACTCTGGCTGCCAGGTATTTTACTCGAGGAACATATCAGCCAGCTGCACGCTCCGTTGTTTGTAGTTGTTCTTGTGTTATGCCTAAAGTGCTCTCCATGTAAGCATGGAAAAAGAACAAACCGCTAGAGTGGAGCCGCCAGACATCAAAACCTCTAAGGCCATTCCATCTGCACGCAGCTACAGTCAAACTTGTAGCCTAGTGAGAACAACGGCCATAAAATGTGCCTCCAGATCAGTGGAACACAACAAAATCATACCTGCATCTATCTTTGTCATCTCTTATGTTCCTTATCATGCATTACTCCTTCTCGCATCAAATATGCCCTTTAATAAATGCCAACTAGTACAAGAGCAAGTTATTTCAACATTGCGGCACATGTGCACATAAAAGCACAGATACTCTGAGCACACAATAAATAGATCACGAACTTAAAGCACGCAACATAAACAACGAGAGCTGACTTCCAAATGGCATTTATCATAAGGTTAGCAAAAGTTGCGTGTGTGCATAAAACGTGCGTGAGATGATGACTACATGCGACAATGTGCATGCAACTGAGAATGTAACAAGGAGAAAACAAAACCAAACCAGCTGCAAAAAGACCCCATTTGCTCACTACACAAGAAACATTTCGAGTAACATTACCACTTCTTATGAGAGTTACAGCGATGGTTTTCTGGCAGCACTGATCACCTTGTGGGAAACAGCAGAATTTGGTGGCTTTGCGGCTGCGTGATGCCCGATGTACCCTTGCTCGACCCGCTTGTCACCCTCACGAGTGACACTGGAGTGATGAGGTCCCGAATGGGACAGCCTGTGCCCAAAAAGAATTTCGTGGGGACAACGGCGAGAGACTGATCAGAGTGGAGGGGGCTGGAATCAAAATCTTTCAAAGTGACCATGACAGAACAACAAGCAACTGGCGCTGGCAGCAGGAGACCGCGGAACAAAGCACGGCTGGATACCCAAGAGTCTTCTTTGCTTGCCTCCTGCCTACTCATCAAGCATCTCAGAAGCCAACCTGTCCTGTTTGAAAGACCCAATATAGCATTCGGTTTTTGTCATCACTGCGTGTGTCATGCTTGCACCTGCGCCCCGGTGTGCCTCTGGGGTAAGCACCCTAGAGGTTCATGTGCATGCCAGAAAGCTGGTTGGTGCCCGTAACACCTATGAAGGAGCTTGACCGCGTAGGACCCGCCTCCAACCTGCAACACATGTTGAGTGTGTCATGTGTCTCTAACATTCTGTCCCATCTTCTGTGAAATCTATAGGTTTAAATGCAATGCAAAGTGTAAAGAGAAATAGCAGTAGCGTGGACATGACATGACTCACTTGCAGAAACTGCTGCGTGAGGGTCTTGTACTCCTGGGATGGAATGCCATCTTGAGTGAGTGACAGCAGGCAAAGAAGGCGCAAGGTGCCTATTGCAGATTGCTGCAGTGATTATGGTACAGAGACAGAAAGATGAATAAACAAATGTTTACTTGGGAACTCTACATAACCCCTCCCCAACTCCCTATAAATAAACAATCGAGAAACATAGAAATGCTCTCATTCAACAGCTCCTGCATTGACTTGAGTAAAATTTGCTACATTTAAAATTAGATGCTAGTGACCATAAGAAGCAGGTTCTTTTCCCAAAATTGACTGAATATTGAAAATGTTCGGGGGAGAAAAATGAGGACACCAAGTTTAAGTTTAGAACTCAATAGTAGCTGTCCTTAATACAGGCACTACAATTCTCTAAACTGCATCCCATAGAACTTATAAATCTGACCAAATCGGTATACAGTACACCAATATAAAATATGCTTATAACTTTCTTTAGTGGGGCTCTCTCAAAACCCATGCAAATGAATAAAATGTTTTGCCAAAATTGACAAACTAATACATTACATTTCTTTGCTCTGTTTCTCCAATGGCTGCAGTTAACATAACTTTGACATTTCTTTTTTGAAACAGCATTACAAATTGTTACAAAAGGGACAAACAGTGCAGAACAACATGAACAGGACAAACAAGGACAGAACAAGAGCACTGACTGGCAACTGCTGTCATGCTGCGCTGCTTGCCACTTATGTGAGATGAACCAATAGCCTTTCACAAAGCTGTAACCTTGGTGCAAGACTTTTCTTCTTCTTCTTCTTCCTTTTTTTCTTAATTTGATGATATTTTACAATTTTTGTAAGGTACTGATGGCTGATACTGATGACTTAAAGAACTGCCTTCTGCCAAGTGCTGCTAGAATTTGACTCTTCCTTTCAAACTGAACAAAAGTTTCGACTGAAATTCGCCAACTGGTTGTCTAATGAGAGTATATGTCTGCGTGCCACAAGCATTTCAATACGGATAACTGGGTAGGCTCCGAGCTAAATGTTGCTCTTAGTCTCTCATTTGCTTGAGCAATAATGTTTCTCAACTTGCAGTTTGGCTTTCCTCACATAATGACCATAAATTAATTGACCCATTACCAGAAAACTCATGCTACAATTTTACTGATGGCCGAGAAAACTTCAGTTTGAGCAACATGCTCAAGCCTAGGAGCGCAAAGAAATTCTGACAAAGAGAGGATGACACATGCACGCAGCACAGGCGCTGAGCTATCAACGCAAATTTTTATGTTTCTCACAAACAGCATTTCTATGTGCCGCAGATGTCTAAGCCTGGTTGCTGTTTGGATTGCAAAGCGCAACACAATGCCAAAAAGAGATGGAACAAAAGCAACACACATGAACAAACATTGATATCGAGTGATGCTCTACTTCAACAAAAAGAACTATAATGCAATTAGACATGTTACTGCGCAATGCAGCAAACCCACAAGAGAACAAACACCTCACAGTTTGGTTACATTGTTTTCATTTGCCAGCCATCTGCACACTTTGTTGCTTAGGTGCATGAGCACATGGCTCACCTCTTGAGTTTTAACAGAGTGCCATGGTGGAAATGCGCAGAGTAGTGATGGTAGTTGGTGATTCGTCGCAATATTTAGTTCAACTGGAAGATGCTGAAGTGAGCTTTTATTGACCTAAATTCTTTATCTGAGATAAGAGTGGCATTGGGAGGTTTGAGTCACTGCTAAAATGCTTACAACAGTGGGAAAGCTAACACTGCACTCCAAGGCTATCGGACACCTGCACAGTTGAAATGGAAACAGTGTCACAAGACTCGGATGCCAATGACACTGTATGTGGCTTCATACCGGTATTTCAATAATGTGGCAACGATAATATGCGTATGCTGCGGCTAAAACTCCCCATTACATATCAGAGCCCGGGCAATGGTAAAGCAAGTGCGAGTACGTGTCTGCTGGCCTCACCTGCCGGTTGATGCACTCCTCTATGAAGTTCATTCCTTCCCTCACTTCTAAGCCTTCCAGCAAACCTGTCATAGAAACAGAAATGCAGCAACTTTTGCTGAGTTATGTTCTGGGAGAACGTGCAACAAAGTTCATGAATTCTTTGCATTTCGAGAACTATTCGCCGGACAAGACAATTACAGAGCGCATAAGACAAAACACACTATATGAGAGCAAGCCATGCTTAACAGTGCCCGTACAATAGGAGTGCCCAATTTTTAACAAATATACATGCAATCTTTGAGTTTCCTACAATAATTGCCAGAGGGAGCACTGATACAATGACATCTGCCACTTGACACAGTTCAGCTGGCAGTTATGAAATGGGCTAAAGATCTACAGCTAGTGTACGCTGGTGTTCACTCATACAGGTGGGTTTTTCTTTTCTTGTAGACCCATTCAATTGATACAGCTCGCACTATGAAATGGATGTAGCATACCATGTCAATATTAAGAAGAGACCGATTACAGATATCCAAACTTACTGTGTTCTGTTCTCAGCTGCCCTTCAAAATTGGTGCGGGAGTTTTTGATAACTTCACATGACCCAATGTCTGAAATAAAAAACAAGAGGGGAAAGGAAGCAAGAAAGTGATATAGGAAACTAGCATAAGCAAGACTTCATGTGGATGAAAAGTTTGTTTCTTAAAGGAGCCCTGAAACACTTTTTGAACATAGTAAACAATGTTGCCGATCTGTTAACGAGGCTCCTGCAAAAGTGTGAGCCAAATATTATGGCCCTGCATGCAGCAGGGAATTTACAATCTCGTGTCAAAAGTGGTGAACAGACGCTCGCTCTTGCATCCGCAACTTCGCCATCGAAAGCTGATCGAAAGCAGTTGGCCGACCGCCACTAATGGCTGATTTTGTGATCGCAAGAACACTTTTGGTAATAAAATATTGCTAATTTTGAGTTGCATAAATGAAAAGTTTATGTCTGTGATCTCAAAAAAGACAAAAAAATCATTTTCTTTTTGCACTGTGCGTAGCTGTATCTTCTGCGCGTGACCTCCAAGATGGCAGCAGCGTGCCGTGTCGAGCCCTTTCGCCGCTGCAACGCCAAACTTTTGGCAGGAGCTTTGACCTCTTGGATTCTCCGCTGTGTAGCTTTGAGTGCACTGGTGGAGGCGAAACAAGAGATAAAGCCGTGTATCGGTGCAATAACTCCACTTATCGGTGAAGAATTCAAAACACCCTTTTGCAGCATGATATTCGTGGAACAACACAGTTTAAAAGAGAGGCCATTCTATGATTAGTTAGAAAAGTGTTTCAGGGCCCCCTTAGAGGGACGCTAAAGAGAAACATTGAATGAGCTTAGACTTCTTAAAGAATTCTACTTTCAGTGATTTTGCGGTAATATGGGTTATTACAAGAGAAAAGGATGGTCAAGTTAAATTTTTTAAATTTCATGCCGGAACCCCAGGACAGGTACATCAGTGTGACGTCATGGATTGCAAAGCATTTTTTTTGCATTTTGGCCATTGTGGTTCAGTAAAAGTTATTGAAACTTCCTCAGTTCAATCTGTGGCTCTATTATAACACAATGGACATGTTATATGACACAGGGAGCTGATGCGGGAACTTCAAGAAGGCGTCACCAGCCCTCTATTGTTCTTGCGTCTTTTCCGCCCTACCAAGAATCTTCTTGTGGTGAGAATGTCTTTTTTTTTTTTTTTCATTGTGAAACGGTGATCTATCAACACAGCTAAAGTAGTTTTCCTCTTTAGTGTCCTTTTAAATGTTCCTCACCTCACTGCAAACAACAGTTCTCCATAAAATCAGATCAGTCAATAAGACCAAAGACCATTTCTAAGGCAAAGTACAAAGTGGTCACAGTCATGATTGCGTTGTTCAACTATCTTTTAACATCCATTGGTTCTTGAGGCACTAACAGTAACTTATGGGATTTGAAAAGCAACCATCAACAACACAGGCAAAAATGCATTAGCCTTCACTGTATCATTATCATCATCACAACAGAAGAACTTAGTCTAAACTGCCAGATGTTGAATCGTCATAAGCATAGTGAATCAGGCACATACCAAGGGAAGGGGCTGGCCCCCTCCCCCCCAAAACTAAGTGGCTTAGACCCCCTCCCCCCACCCCACCTGTGCCGTCACTCCTCACACACATTGCTAAAGCACCGCCAAATCAATTTTGAGACTTGACAGCTATTCGGCGGTCCAAATTTTGCTGCCTTTTTCTATCCTTTTGGATGGTGGTAGTTGCTGGCATCTTCCGGGGTGTGAAGGCCAGTTTTCACATCGATTCTGTGCCCGCACGATTAACTCGAGATGCGTTCAGTTGTCATCACTCATTCAACGGTCACGCACATCGCTGTTGCTTCATTAGTTCAACCTTTGTTTCGACTAATCCAGGGACCGGGAAAGGGATTCGGTAGTCAGCTGGCCTGTATGCTCATGGAGCGAGTTATGGCCAGAGACAACGCCATCTGCGTTTAACTTTTCTTTTTGTTTCATTATTTCCTCGAGTGACAGCTCACTGTGACGCTGACATATCCTCATAACCACATACCCGTGATATAGGTTAGATAAGATGGAAAATAACATAATGCGAAACAGCGTCCATGATCAAACCCTCCAATAATCGTTAAACCCACAAGGAAAATGAATGTCACCTGTTAGCTCGTTTGGTTTTTCCGTAATTGTACCGCACTTTGCATGCAAAACTGGCAACTGGAAACAAGAGTCACAAGGAGTTGAGAAATTAAGCAATCTACTAAGGGAGAGAGCCGAGGCAACAGCCAAACAGGAAGAAAAAACGAAAATCAACAAATTTAATTGTTGCTTGTGGAACTATTTATGGATCAACATCTTTTTATTTAATAAGAAGTAGAAAAAATGCCACCAGAAGCAGAGAATGATTCCGTGTGTTTTGAGTGACGCTTCTACCGTTATCAGTCTAACCGCCTGACATAGCCACTTCTCAGCTATGCTTATGTGGGTGTATTTCCTTCCTACCGCGGTGGGCGCAGTACCTCTAGAACCGCAGCGCCCTGCACTCTATGCGGTTGTACGGGACTGGCAGCCACACATCGTTACGCAACTTCCCAAATAGCAATAAGAGTAAGTTTTGGCACTTAACTTGGTAGAGCAGTAAACGAGGGTCCGCAAATATATATTTATCTGTATTTCTTCCAGAGCTGATTTAAAAAAAACGCTACTACAAATCTTTATTTTACACTTTCGCTTGTTTACTTGTTCTTGGCACTGTTATTTCTGTGGTTCTTTCCTGCACATTTGATGTGGTTCCTTGTTTGTCAAGCAAAGAAGAGGTCTATCTCACAGGTGTACACCTGTGAGATACACCTTATTTCATTTCTCCTATGCGGGTTTACGCGTTTTTAGGTGAACGTGGACAATACTCATATTTACTGCTAGTAAAGGTACCCCCCCACCCCTCATTTGTGCAGAAAATTTACCTTGGGTTGCCCCCCCCCCCCCCAAAAAAAAGAAGAAATCCCGGGTATGTGCCAGTAGTGAATGCAACTCATACAGTATTTCATGCATGCACCACATCTCTGAGTTTCTTTGTGTCGCAGTCATGAATCATGTGTCACAAGGGCATGACTCACACACTGCCAATGAGCTGTGCTGTTGTTGCAAGGACTTGAGTTCATTGGCGACAAAGTTCTTCATGTCTCCGATGCTCATTCCATGCCTCTCCTGCAAAAGAGGAAAAGGAAGAGATAATTTATGAGGGCTACCTGCCCATTAGTAAATGAAATCCATAGAGGAAACCTCTGATGATGCTTTGCCCCACAGAGACTGCAACGAAATATGCAAAGTTAAATAACTCAGGCTGATCTACATTTGTAACAATTCAAAGAACAAGGACAGGAAAAGGACACAACAAGAAGGAACAACACAAGCACTGCCTTTTGAAAATAGAGACAGAACAGGTGACAAATATACATAGAGCAAAATGCACCTATAAGAGCAACACAGGAAACATGTGTGATTAGTACAACTTCTCAATAAAGACGAACTATATTCCTGCAGTATTACAATTTGCCATACATTCACTGCATCCTGCTCAATTAGCATAAAATCCTGCCCATAATAATTTTTTTCTTTCTTTTTTATTACCCTACCTCTGCAAATGAAGCTTGCTCCTTATATTATTACATTTAGGCACTAATTTTTTTAGGTGTACAAGTGTGTTCTGGTCTTATATGACCAAAAGTGACTGCTTCTGGGTTACACCAGGAAACACAGCAAAACCACCATCACTCATGGAGAGAACAGAACTTTTATGTTTACTAATTTAATGTCATGAGCGTGTCACTCCCCTTGCTGTCTTTGTCATTTATTTTCAGATTGCTGATGAGTACTACAGTTGTACTACACACGAATATTGTTTTCCCCGTTTTTTTGTGGCACTGAAATTCCCCCTGGCTAATATTCAGGCTCGTATTATACACGAGTTCTTGTGGCATGATATGCCTTGACCCAATCAAGCTACCTGAAGAGCATCATATTTTTCTTCAGTATGCAAAAACAACCATGAAAATAAGCACATGAGAGAGAAATGACAGGCCCCTTAAGCTTAGAAGAAATAAATCCAGAAAAATGAGGCTTACATTGTACTTTGATTGTAGCTGTTGAGCTTTTTCCTTAAGCAGCACGAAGACACTTCCAAAGTGTGCATCTCTGATCTCCTTGTAGACCTGTGGCATGGTGAAATTTCCTATTTCTGATTAGACATATCATATTTTACAGGCTTTACAATAATGTTGGTTCAGTAATGTTGTCGTACAGAAGGGTGAACAGCACACTAAAGTTCAATATCCACTATTTTGAATTGTTCTCAGCAAATGCACAATCTGTTACAGTAACCATACAAGTGCCAACCTTTTCGACCTTTGCCACAGTGGTCAGGATGCCATGGTGTTCTGCAATTAAGTGCAAGGTTGCAGATTCATTCCCACTCATGGCAGCCCCATTCTGATGAGGTAAAATGCAAAAATACTAATACTAATTCTTGTGATTTAGCGGCATATAGAAGAATCTGAAGTGATCAAACTTAATCGGCAATGTCCTCAGTACGATGCTCCTCATAGCCAAGCCATCGCTTTGTGATGTAAAAACACAATGATTGCTATCATTACATATCTTTGCCCTCACTGTAATGTTTTTAATAAGCGCACCAATATATGTCACGTGTAAGCATGGCAAAAATCCACAACGAAGCTACAGAGGCTACGAGGCTACAAAGCCACAATCAGTTCTGTGAATTTGCGCTGAACTAATTTGTCATACTTAGCGCCCCTGCATTTCCGGCTGCCGATTAGTTCAGTCGTGCCCTGCAATCTGCCGGCCTCCCAATTAGCATAGATGGTAGAGTGATCGCCCCGATGAGGCCTGGGTTCCACATTCAATCCCTGGACTATGTTAAGTTTCTCTTCAACTGAGAAGCTTTCCGAGAAACCCATTTTCCTGCGTAGGTTTGCAGAGTTGTTAGGTGAGTGACAATTTTCCCTTTCTTTTCAAGCCACAACTTAGGAGCAAAGCCCAAAAGGGAGGCAGAGTTTTGAGTACAGAGCAGGCTTAAAATTTTTACTGTTACTTCGGGGATACTCTTTTAAAAGGAGAACCCAGTCGTAAACATACTGTAGTAAGAACATCACCTAAGAAAAATCCTGGCTATGGCACTGTTGCAGATATAGTTACAGTTTAAGCGTGTGGTATATGTATAACAATAAGAATGAGAATACAACAACATTCCAGTGCTTAGTATGGTTAAAGAATGATTAAGTCTGGCTTATGGACACTAACCAGGTCTGTGCTGTTGACGGTAAGCCGCATTTCCTGGTCCTTTCCCGTCACTTTCTTGTCAAAAGTCACTTTACCTGTAACAATGCCAATCAAAAGATACCTGTCACACTCCCTCAACAATCTGTGAAGTATGAGGCAGAGAAGTTGCTACACAGCTGAGAAATGTGCTTTGATAAAGTTCATTTATGCAAACATTCCTCTGCAATACAACTGTGTGCTGGTTGCGACATAAATGCCAGACAAAAGAGAGAAAAAAAAAAATGACATGTCTGTGTTAAAAAAAGATAATTGTAAATAAAAAGGACGAAACTTACCACTCTTAATTCCAAAGTACTCATCCAGAAGACCAGAGTAAGTGAGTTGAGTGAGAAGAACACTAGCATAGTCTATGTCTGAAACGTAAACGTGAGAGAAGTGAAAACCAATTACTGCTTGGCATGATTTCGTAAACAGACTGGCTTGCAAGCAGCAATGGTGAATAAAAGAGGTATGCTCACCTCTGTCAAACAGAAACAAATGACTGATTCGTGGCAATGAAGGTTCCTTGGGTTTGGAAAAGTCAGTGGGGAACAGCTTCATAACTTTTAGCACACCCTGTAATGTGGAAAAAAAAGTTGCTGTGGTGAGGAAATTGCCATGACCATGAAAGAGAGACAAGGCAGCATAAGGTAGAATGGTCCCCTTTAAACAGATGCACCTGGCTTCTCACACTGGCGCAGGTTCGCAATGGAAGTTCCCCATAGCGTCACATGACATAAACACATGCTTTCTCCGATAAAACTTAGCTTGGTGTCAGGTATGAAAGAGGGGAAAAAAATCTCTTTCCCAAATGAATTGGCTGCAACACAAATGTGAAGAATGCACTTTGTAAAGCCGGCATTCTGTAAAGCAGTGACCCCCATTTTGGGAAAATCACAAGTACAAGTGCATACAGCAACATAGCAAGGTCGGTGAGTTGGTTAGGATTCATCGTGATTTTGGCAACAGCGCAAAAGCACAAAGGACAAGAAGGAAGAAAAACACAATGTGGTCGTGTTCTTCTTCCTTTTTGTCCGCGTTGCTTTTGCGCTGCTACCAAAAGTAACAATTACACAGAGATGCACTAAATCCCCAATGCTAGTCAGTGGTTATAACCAAAGCTATGTACGTGCGCAATTTTACTGCAATATAAACCGCGCTTCTTGGCTAGTCAATATGACTGCTAACGTTCCACCAACGATCACAAATATAGACTTCAGTTCATAAGATGTACATTGAGTAGCGTGTGTTATGTAAAAGTGTTTGCATCCTTCTGTGTGCGTATGTACTTGTAAGGAACCTGTCACTGGACAAGTTGGCACGGTTTGCTGCTCATTTTTTTTAACGAGACAAAGTGCGCATGCGCACACACACACACACAGATAATGAGACACATACATGTGGTCAGTGCTTACAGGTGCACCTATGCTTTCAGCTGTTGGAAAAACAAAAGGAAGTATTTGTAGGAAATTCACCAGCTGACCCTGACATATTGGAGTCAATGAACATATATATATAGTGCATTCTACAGCTTGCATTCTCAGTCAGTTTTGTACTTTGCATGCTAACACATTGAATGAACTGAAAAAGCCCGCTAGCAATTGGTATAATTTGGCTCGGCACTCACGTACCATGTATGGTTAGGTTTGCGCAGCCGATGACGATGTAGAGAAGAGGCAGAACAGATGTACGAAGTGCGAACAGCACAAGCTACAGCTGTGGAAGATGATTTGGCTAAGATAGCATGATGGCAAGCTCACATTTGGCTTTCAATGCCAGATCTGGCTTTGGAACATCTGGCTTTGGAAGCCAAATGTTTGCCAGTTGTGGTCCTTTTGTTTTCTTTGCTCCAAGCTTTAAGGGCCTGGATCTTATACCGAGTAGTGGGCATTGAGATTATAGACAAACTTAGCCTACAGTTTCCAGTGGGTTTTAGTTAAGATGAAAACCTGGACCCGGCTGCATCTGATGCACAGTTAAGCCTACTGTAATATGTATAAGGATGATGCAATCATCTCAAAAATGAAAAAAGAGAAAAGTAAATAGTGAAGCTGGTTGTTGCAACTTGCAGCATAATCATGGTTTATGACCAATATTTGTGACCAATATTTTTCTGGAAATAAGTCACACATAGTATATCTTTTTGCGGAAGTAAGGTTTCTGAGTGATATACACAACACTATAATGTTCGGTTTACTCTGGGCTGAAGGCTAAAAAATTGCAGTCCTAAATGTTTGCTGCAACCAGCCCTCCAGCCAAACACATGCCGATATCTGAAAGGCATGCATGTAAACTACGCTCTCATTACCCCAGGTAAAGAATGCATGAAGACAAGGATAAAATATCCCCCGGGAAAATCTGTAACTTCTTGCTATGGCTGAAAATTATTTTGTGAAAAGCACACGTCGAAGCATACGCAAATACATTACCTCAGCACAGTTTCCCTGGGCATAAATGTGGTCGACAGGACCACATAAGCTTTCCAGCTGAAGAATGGATTGTGCTATACAGCTTGTCCATGCACAGTCACCATCCTAAACATACAACAAAAAAAGGCAAACATTACGACTTATAAGGCTTCCAAAGTCCCCCTCTTCAAATCTTTTGCTCCCAAATTTTGCATCTCTACTCCCAAAGTCCATACCTCTTTCTGCCAAAGCTTTGCATTAACTGTGACCTTCAAACTGTAATCTTTGCGTTAATTAAGCTCTGGAATGCAATACCTCGTGATATAGAAATTGCATTGGCTCTACTGTGATCTTAATAAGGAGTAAATTTATGGTACAAATCGCTAGACTGCCATGACATCAAATTAGCTGCTATCACACGCTCTTACGCAGCAGATAGCACAACCATAACATAGTGTGAAACAAATGAAACAATGAAGGTTTCGTCATGTGTCCTCACTTGAAATGTTCAGCACAAGGGCAGCTTCTACTCACAATGAAAAAAGTGCTGAAGAAACCAGGAAGTTCCAGTGAGAAGAGATCAGTGTCCAACGGAATGAGGCCCAGCGGATACTCGAGAAGCTTCACATAGCCGAAAACCCCTTCGCTTTCTAGTGTCTGCTCGCAGACATGGGTCTGCAGTTGCAAGCAAGAAAATAAAAAGGCATCACTTTCCTGCACTTCCATTTCTAACGTAGAGGATACAACAAAGCGTTTGACACAGTAAAAGCACAGACAGAGGGAAATATGGCTGCATACATGAGATAAGTATTACCTACTCATTCTGTTGTGTGAAAATCACAAGTCCATCATCTTATTAATTTTAAGACTGACACACTTGACAACAAGATCACTCCTTCCACACCAACATACCCACAGCCATCATGAACAAAACAGCTTCTCCTTACTAAATAATCCTTCATTCCGCTTGTCATCTACTCCGGACATTCATTTGTATGAATAGAATGCAAGTTACCTGCCTTTCTGGGGATACAGATGATGTAATACTTGCATTCCTTCTTGTTCTGCTTGTGGTATGTGATGTGGTTGGCTATCACTTTCATGTTTGCAATCGTTGACCTCACAAGATACGCACATCTGAAACGGATCCCACATTCCTTGTGAGGTGATGCATTGAAGGAGCACATCATTGATTACTGAACAACAACAGTGGATGAGCAAGGAAAGCGTCAGGCTGGTGCCAAATGTTTTGACAAGGGGACTCGTCTCCATCAGGGTAGTGACTTGGCAACAACCCTGGCCTCCTTGTCAAAATGGTGCCAGCAACAGGCTTTGTTTGTTCACCCACAGTTGATCGCTTCAAGTTTCCATCTCCCTTTGAACCTTTTGTCTCGGAAACCATGGTAAACAGCACAAGGACGTGTACAGAGACTACGAAGGCATGGCATGAGTGTAATGTCATGTCAGGACAGAGTGTTATTGTCATGTCATGGCAAAATGCTAACGCTGTGACACAGTGCTAGTGTCACGTCATGTGTCATGACACAGTGGCAGCGTTGTGCTGTGACACAGAGCTAGTGGCATGTCTTTCTAGTCTTTGTCCACATTTCCTGGACTGTTTACCATGCCTTCTAAGATAAACTATCTTGCGAAATGCTGCACCCTTTTGGCAGTTCATTCTTTTGTCATATTTGTATCACCAAGTTACTGCTTCACATGCACTCTTACACAACAATCCTGCTTGTGATTGACCCACAAAAGTATATGGCGCCGTCCAGACAGTCACATAATTTTACCCATGTGCATATAAGCAGTGTTTTGTCATACATTAAGGGGATATGTAACTTGATTTAATTAGCTCTTGTTAAACTGCAGATTGAAAAAATAAAAACAGTGTGAGGCCAAAATGCACATTTTGCATTAGTACTACAGCTACCCTGCAACTAGACTCCCCTTCCCCTTCACCGTCCCTTAAAGAACCTCATATTATTGTTAGACCCATTAGACAATTTTTGCCTTTTACCATGATTTACCAGGAAAGGTTTCAACTTATGTTAAAGCAACACAGGAGAAATGCAGCCAAGGTATGTGCCAATGCCGCTTATTGTGGAAGAGCAATTCGTCAGACCATTCATTCCTGAAGGTTTCTTTTTACACTCGGCAACAATACAAGGATGCAATGCTAGCTCTGCTGAGAGAACCACACTGCATGTCCATTTCGTGCCTCCACGTTTCAAAACAAAGTTCCAGAGAAATGTCGATACTGAAAGAAAGTTAGATTACACTGTGTCGTCAGAGGATTTGGTGACCTTAATTGGCTGGCACATCTATACAATTGCTTTTCCTTTAGTTCGAGAGCAGTGTATTTGCCACTGCATATTCTCAGTGGTTTGAGGAAGGAAGACAAGAACACCATTGATTAGTGTCTTTTTTTTTTTTCTGTCATCCCTGTGTCTCACTACACTGGCTGAACTAGTTAATATACACCAACAAGCCAAGCAAAATACCGTGTTAGTGCATTCTTAGGTTGCCACCAACTATAGTTTCCTGGAAGCCTTTGAAACAAAGCAGCAAAACAACTGAAACATTGCTCTTAACAGAATATCCCCTTACTGTTTGTTGCCCGTAGGTGGTGCAGTTGTTTCTAACTTGTAGATTTTTTCCACACTGCAAGTTCTCTGCACAGATAAGAAGTGTCAGTTCGTTAGGGCCACAATAACCCAATGGAACTGTTAGAGGCGCAATAACACAAAAATATTTGTCGTCACAGCACAAGAAAGCACATGGCAAAAGGCAAACATTACGAGTATAAGTAGTTAAAGTTCAGCAACACTAAAACATTGGTGAAATATTTATCAATGCCAGGAGTAAACGAAATCTAACAAACTCTCTAGCTAAAGCTGCTATCACCTAATGTCTTAACATGTTAATTTAGCACATTTACATCATGACATCATGACTAAATTTGCATGCGACATGTTTGTCCGATACGAGCAATGGAGTCGCTAAACTTTCACAAAAGTGAGATAACAGAACACATTAATTAAGCTCTAAAATTAACAACCTCATGATCCGCAAGAAAGTGTGTGTCGCATCATTTATGATTACTAACGACGCTTTCTTTCTTTTCTTCAGGTTTTCAATGTCAGCTAAGTATTTAAGCAACCAACCTAGGAAAAAGAAACCAATACATGCATGGAGCGCGTAGCAACAGTTGTACGACTAGCAGAGCGCGAGGCGTCGCGGGGGCGATCAAGAAAGAGACTTTTCAGAGGCAAAACGATCGCACTGCACCTTTAACACTCCAGCACTGGCAATGTGGTCCAGTGGAAATATGAGGTCCTGTTCAATGACCAAGTCCTTCGCACCGTCAATCTGCGTGACAAAGTGAAAATCGAGACATCATGCCAGCAAGCTGACAGACGGGACCAAAAAAACAGCTTTTCACCATAGGATAACCACAGTGCCGCTTTATCAGGCACGTCGTTCCAGTGATATCATACGAAAGCACGTTAGATTAGGTTAGATATAACGTTAGGTACCGCCTCCATCTGCTTTTACTGGCACCGGCTATCAGAAAGATAGGACGCCAGATGATCGCAGAGGGATACGGGTAAGAAGATCTAAAATCGCCCAATCATGTTCGTAGAATCAATAAAGCGATTAACGGATGGCCCAATGCGCTTACCGACATGAGCGTACGCGTCAACAGTTCCCCTGTGGCAGCCTTCAGGAGTTCCTGAAGCAAGGCGCATGGGTCGGGAGATCCATAACGCGCCATTTTATTAAGTCTTATCTATGTCGATGCACGTTAACACATCAGGAAGTAACAAAGCCTCGCATGTTGCATATAACAGTCGGTTAAAACACTTCGAATGGTAATAACAACATTGAAAAGCGACTGCCCGGATAGCAGAACGCAACAATGCTGTCTGCGCTTGGCCTGGATTGGATTGGCAAACGTTTGTCCCTAGGCACTCGTTTAAATACTTCAAAATAAACTTATGTAATAGAGTGCAATAAACTATATAATTGACATTTACAACTGTTGTGAGTCATAAAAGCGTTTGGCAACAATATTGCGACTGTACATGATACGGCTGTCGTTGCGCGGGAGTTTTGAAATGCTGAACAGTGGACACGCAGTAAGTTAGCCCATATGGTTCACCTTTCAATCACGACAAACAATGTTTCTGAGTAGCACACACATCACTATCCCAGAGATAACTTCATCTTCTACAACCATCACTTAGTCTGAGAAATGCGGGCCTGCGCGGTCCGCGAATTCCGGTCAGTTGGTTGTATATGTTCTCTTGTCTCGACCATGGCACTTGAGTTAGAATATTGGAGAAGGGATTCGACTAGATTCAACCAATGAGGTTAACTTACGACGCTTGACACGCGTTCCATAGTGGCCACGATACAGCATGAATAGATGCACCGGGGTATTTCTATACTTTCATTTTACAGTGGAGCTGTTAGAACCTCGCTGAATTTCTCATTGCGTCCGCAGCTTCACCGAACTGGGGGAGAGAGATCTGAGAGAGAGTGAAAGGAGAGTATAAAGATAGCATCGCGCAGCATAGCGACGCGGCGAGGGTGGATGGAGCCTGGAGGGAAGAAGGAGCGCCGCGCATGCGAGTGAGGAACGCGGCCGGGATGCGTGCCCTCTCCTGTGGCGCGCGAGGCAGGGGGGTCAGGCGAGGGAGGAGCGGCGTCCTTCTCCGGCGGCTGCTAGGGTACCTTGATGTCCTCCTCACCCGCCGCTCCGTACAGAGTGGAGACAACCGCGGCGTTTCCTGCGGCGTTGTTCCCCAGTGTGTCCCCAGCTCCCTGAGCTGCGAAGCCTGCTGGAGTTTATAAGTTCCACGGGAATAGGCACCCTATAAGCGCCCGCTACAACGCTGGAAACTTCACTGAGGACTGCCACCTGTCGCGCATAGTGGAGTCTATTAGGCCACCTCCTCCCTCTTTCTCTATCATCTTTCACTTCCCACTCCCTCTCTCCTGACGACGCTTCGCCGTGCTCCCTCACGGATGCAGAATCAAGCGTCCTTCCTTTCTTTCGATCACTATCATCATCACTGCGGCGTTGGCCATGTGAATCGCGGACGCCATAGCAGACGCCTTTGACGGACGCCGTGGGGACGTGTTGCCGGCGCTCGTGGGTCTTGTGCGCACACAAGACCGAAACCGCGGTTTGGCGCTACTTTACTGCCCTTCCCCCAGCTTCACTGGTCTCTGGTGTTTGCGATAGCAGAGCACGCATAATTTTTTTAAAGTTTAAGATTGTTTCAATATCATGTTTAAGTTTCAGGGAATAAAAAACATAACCTGCGGCAGATAGCATAATTCTTGTCCTTGAGCTGGTTTATCACTAAAGAATGGGGAAGTAACTATATATATATTTTGTTAGTTAGTCGAACATGTGTTTCGTTTTCTCGTGCGAGTAATCTCCGCCTCTCTGAATAATCTAACTCAAGCACTATAATTATGCTGTCTACAACATAAAAGATCACCGCCCAAGCAATCCGCGTACAGATGGTTAACGAGCGAAGCTGAAATGTACGGCCCCGGTGTTTATCACTGGATTAATCCCGGAAGTTCGTTAAACGACGGCTTGAAGTTGGTAGACTGCCGCATCCTCGGTACGCAGTTGCTGCTTGCGCTCGGCTGCACGAGACTGTTCTTGTGCCCGGGCTGCAGCATCGGCACGGCGTAGACGAGCTCGTTTTCGCTTCTATATATACTGGCGGCATTGCTTATCAAAAGCTGCCTGCTCCTCAGGAGTGCGTATGACGCGTGGCCTACCCATTCCGGAGCCGGAGAGGAACTGCTGCGCGCGCGCTCGGCTGCGACGGACGTCACTACCGGCTCAGCTAATCCAACGCCATCTAGGTGATGCTGGCCTATGGTGTTGGCTAATCGCCCGCCTCTATTTCTCTAGCTCTCTCTACTTTATTTTTCGCGCATTCGCATTGTGTTGCGCCGGGGGAGTTTTAGGCGTACAAGCGACCGACAGACGGACGGACGGACGGACGGACGAATCAGCTCCGTATGTACAGTTTCGCCGTGAAAATTCCGTAAAACTTAAAAATAACCCCTCGTATATACGTAGAAAGTGGTAACACTTGCATTCGGATAAACGCTGTATGGAGGGCATCGTGAATGCGCAGCGTTTCCTACACGATTCCCTCGCTCGCCATGCTGTGTGATTCTGTCGCTGCTGTCGGCGTGGAAATAGGCGGAGAGTTTTCATATTCCGGGGGGGGGGGGGGGGGCGATGTAAGCAGTACGCACCACCCGATCTCGGAGGCTTTGCGACAGGTATCCCGATTCGCGAGCGGCAACGCCATAACGCTCAGTCGGTCACGGCCATCCCTATACCTCCAACGACGTCGGCTTAAAACTGGCCGTAGTAATGAGCAAAAGGTAACGCACCACATGTGCGAGTGTACAGGTTGACGAGGACCGCCGCGTGACACATATATATATTCGATACATTTAATACCAACATCGCGCACATTATGCAGATATGCCCGTTGCGCGACCCAACACCTGTCGCGTTCCCACAACTTGTGCCTGTATAAGAACACGGACACGCGCGTGCTGGCGACGCGGGGTCGATATCCAATTTCAAGCGTCACGAAACGGTGCAGCCTGATCCCCTCACACCGTCGCCGTTTTATTTCTTTGGTTGTTTTCTGTGTATCTACTCCACTCACGATAGAGTAATAAAGAATATGGAACTACAGAAAAAAAAAAAGGAAAAGTTCGTTGAAACACGGTCGCATCACTGTGCGAAGCGAGGAATCGCCAACAGACCGGAGCGAGCGGCCGTAACGTTAGGCGGCCAAGATGAAGACAGCTGAGAGAAAGTGAGATCAACGCAACGTTCCTTAAATGCGCGCAGCTTTCCTCGCGTTTTCTTTTTTCTTTTCTTTTTAGCTTCCTTTAGGACCGAAACAGCTTGCTATATAGCCTATCGCGCGCCTACACGGTAGTCCATAACTGATTAATTAGAACTGCTAGCGCCTCGTCTGGTTTTGAAACAGAAGACGGGCGGCGATCCGGAGGAGGATTGTCAGGACACTCGGTCGTTCGTGAACTGAACTGAAAGTTCCAGCCGCGCCAAGCCGTGAGTCGCACGTGGACGATCTTGAAAAAAAAAAAAAAAGCTTGCAAGTGAACGGGAGTGTCGGAAGTGCTTGGAATTAGACAGGAAGAAATGTCCTCCCTTGGAATTCTTCTATTGGATTGGTTTCGTTCAATTGCATCAGAATGTCTTGCAGGTCGAATCTCACCTATAAATTATAACAGAAGCGGGGGAAATCTAAGAGAGATGAAATCCTTTATTTATGTTCCTCACGTCTGTACGTGTCTTGCCGTAGAACCTTCCATCATTAACGTGGGAACCTTTAGGGTGCAGAGGGCCAGCTGGCCGATACTATGGGCGGAAGAGAAATTGTATGATGTATTCAAAGCAGAAGACACGTACAGCGTGAATGTTCTGCATTGCGATCTGTCGTGTCAACAACAACGCGGACTAGTCGGACCAGCAACCACGCGCAACAAATTTCCAGCGTAACGACAGGCTTTGAACGGATCCTAACAGTTATAGCGTCCAACAGTGGAGATAGCCGTCCTTCGGACGCGTCGCATCGTTGTATCAAACGTCGGTTCCGACCGTGTGTCTCCTGCTGCGTAAGCGATGCATAAAAAAAAAACATCTCAGCGCCCTTACACTGTGTGAAGAAGGCTGACCAGCAAAGCTGTGTATGTGGGCCCCTTAATGGCGAACTGCACCTTGGCCACGGGCCGGTAGATTTTACTATCTTCGGGATCGGCCCACGTATGGGGAGTGCCTAACGCCTGCTTCGCCTCCACCGCGGGTCGGGCAGGCATGCGCTATCATTGGCATCGGCCCACGTACTAATATAATAATATAATAATATTTGGGGTTTTACGTGCCAAAACCACTTTCTGATTATGAGGCACGCCGTAGTGGAGGACTCCGGAAATTTTGACCACCTGTGGTTCTTTAACGTGCACCTAAATCTAAGCACACGGGTGTTTTCGCATTTCGCCCCCATCGAAATGCGGCCGCCGTCCCCGGGATTCGATCCCGCGACCTCGTGCTCAGCAGCCCAACACCATAGCCACTGAGCAACCACGGCGGGTTGGGCCCACGTACGGGTCGAGCCGATATTTCCCTATCTTCGGGATCGGCCCACGTATTTTCGCTTACAACGACACGAAAATTTCCTTGGACGGTAGGTGTGTACAGCTTCGTTGTAAAAAAGTTCCTAGCAAGTTTCAACAGCCAAGGCATGCCTTCGAGAGAGGTGCAGTCGGAGCCTGTCCGAACCTGTCGAACGCCGATAGAAACTTGTTGTATCCGGTTGTCGTGTATGCGGCCGCCACACATAGGTGCTACGTATCTCGCCGTGTCCTCTTGCTAACCACGCAGGTTGCGGCTTGTGTTTCGGGTGCTGCGCATCCTGAGCGGGACGCTGATGCTGTCCGGCCTGTTGTACCAGGCGACCGGCACGCTGGTCTCGTTCCTCCGGCACCCGACCGTGGTGGACGTGCTGATAGAGAGCACGCAGACGCTGCGCTTTCCCGGAATCTCCGTCTGCGTCACCAACTGGTAACATATATATGCGCCGGACGAAACGCACGAACGAAACGCGGCGTGAATTGCCACTCGAATTGTCTCTTGGAATCGGCCTCCTCACTGCTATCTTCTGGTCTCGATCCTGGTTAGCTCAAGTGGTAGAGCGACCATAGAATAGCGACTGCCCTGTAAAGGCGTTGGCCCTGGGTTCGATACCTATCGACCAGCATAGTTTCTTTTTTTTTTCGTTAACTGCGGAACTTCCAGGGAAACCTGTATGGATCTTCCTTGTATCTATACGTGCTATATATAGCCTCTGGATGGATGACAATTTTATTTTCATTTCATAAATCTTCCTCCACCATAGCAAGTTTTCGCAGAACTCATTTGGTACTGTAGGTACATAGAATTAAAGGTGTCCAGCCTTGGCGCGACATGTTGCGAAATGTGTAAACTAAAACATTGAAATCTCGCAGTTGCATCCCGCGTTGATTTTTTCCGCAGTTGTAAATTGTATGCCGCAGTTTGACGCCTTTTGAACAAAACAGAAAATAAATAACTTTTCCGGTGTTATTCTCAGTATTGTCCACCTCCCTTTCCGAAGTCATGGCCTATCTCAACGATGACGCATTAAGTGTTGACTGTTTCTTTCCCCGTTGTTCAGGATCAAGAAGGATAAGCTGTGCGAGCGGTACCCGGTCTTCTGCAACCTCACGGAGGACAAGGTGAAAAATACTGTATAGGCAAACACTGAATCAGTCAATGCCATTTCTCAAAGCCTCCGTGCTGCAATTGCTTTCGGACGTTACGCTCAGTCAATCGACGATCGATTGATTGATTGATTACGACCACATAAAGACAACAGGCAATGAAGCCAAGGAAAACACAAGGGTAATTAGCTGTGGTTGAAATTGAAATGTAGAAAATGATGAGGGGGAAAAGAGAAATTGAACGAAAAGATAACTTGCCGCAGGTGGGAGACGAACCCACAACCTCCGCATTGCGCGTGCGTTGCACAGTCACGTCCATCAACAAACCGTGGACATCTAACCATCATGGCCTTGAGTGGCGCTGATTAACACTCCCAGGGCTGGATCTGTTGTGCACTTAAACATTGAAAATAGTAGATGGATCGATGGTCGTCGCTGTAGAAAAATTGATAGTGAAACGCACGCGTAATGGGGGGCGGAGGCTGTGGGTTCGTCTCCCTACGGCGACAAGTTATATTTGCGTCCGCTTTCAGTTTTTCTTTTCACCGTTATTTTCTACATTTCGATTTCAACGACAAGTAATTACCCCTATGATTTCATGGGCTTCATTCTCTGTTGGCTTTATACGTTCGTGATCGATAAAAATCGAGCCCATCTGTTTTCCGTATTCTCGTTCAATCTGTCAATTAGTCGCTCGATAGGTTGCTATAGGTCATATTTTATTTCTGCGACAAAATTACAACGGTCACCGAAATTTATTGCTAGATTAATCTAACTCGTACTATTACTCGTACTGAGCACGGGCGGCAAATGTTACGTCATGCACTTGCAGTTCTGTTGAACAGACTAATTTTCCAAGACATTCATGTGGAAATGTGCAGCATACGTAACATACGAGAGTTCCTCATTCCATGATGTCAGTACTCTTTTTCCACTGCTGTTAGTATATTTATGTATTTATAATTGCTGTCAAGCTGTTCGTATTATATTACGTTCTATAACACTAGAGGTTGACCTGCAATGGTAAACAGTTAAAATGCCTTGTTAACGCATATTGTCGCCCTTTTTGTATGCCTTGTATATTGGGGGCTCGAGCGCTTCTCAAGTGAATTGATTTTCACTTTTTGCTCGAGCATTCCCTCATTGTGATGATGCAAATAAATTTCAACTTCAACTATAGAAACCTCGGAACGTTTGTTTCGAACAAAGAGATGACTTAGTTGCAGATAAAATCGCAAAGCAAGGTACGGCCACAGAATTCTCCCGCCATTGAAATGACCCACAATAAACGGGTCAATTCCCATCGGAGCGGTTATCAAAAACGTATAAGCATGATGAGAGCTTCGAACCCGAAAACAAATTTACGACCGCCCAGGACGAACCCAGTTTTGCTTGAGGGCAGATCTTTGCACTCTTTAGGCAAAGGCGACGAGCTGACGCGTGGTTAGGACCGCAGGCGTTCGCACTGCTTGCTGAGGCATCCTGCGTCCGCGCAGGTCCCGGAGCTTCGCCGAGTGCTTGACCAGGACGGGAACCTAGGCGAGATTGCGCTCGACGCCACCGACGTCATCCAGACCACCATCGAGGATCCCACGCTCTACTATTACAAGTTCATCCTGGAGGACAAGTGAGCGGTGACGCCCCTGCTTCACGCCTCGCGAGATTACGCGCTCTTGCACACATCTCGTTTGGCCGAAACAAGATGGCGGATCTCTCGGTATACGCGCTTTTGCACACGTCTCGTTTGGCCGAAACAAGATGGCGGATCTCTCGGTATACGCGCTTTTGCACACGTCTCGCTTGGCCGAAACAAGATGGCGGATCTCTCGGTATACGCGCTTTTGCACACGTCTCGTTTGGCCGAAACAAGATGGCGGATCTCTCGGTATACGCGCTTTTGCACACGTCTCGCTTGGCCGAAACAAGATGGCGGATCTCTCGGTATACGCGCTTTTGCACACGTCTCGCTTGGCCGAAACAAGATGGCGGATCTCTCGGTACAAGTGTATTCGGCGGGCTTATAAAAAATTAGGGGTGGAATTGAGGATGAGGCAAGCAAAACGACCGGTCGCAATCCTTCGGAATTTTCAGATATCGCGCAGCGTAGAAAGTGCACACGACGGCGTCTTTTCAAATGAACTGAGACCTCTGTTGCTTGAACAAGTATTTTCAGTCCAAGTACTACTCTTATAACTTATGATTGAGTCGGATAAACGACAGACCGTCCTCGAAGGCAAAAGGTCTCGGACCTTTGCCGCGGGCTTTTGGTAAGTGTAAGGCCACTAAAACTCCATTGTGCTCCTTGAAGGCAACTGGGCCGTACGAGCTAGCGCTTGCGACTACACACGTGAGTGAACATTTTACCCAGGTGCGCGGACAGTGACTCCATCTCTCCTTGATTTCTTTCTTTAACCATTTTCCTTCCACACCGCTATTGGCCTATTGGCCAATAACATAGCGACACCGCCATTGGCCTAATAACATCACGTGGGCCCTCGCGCCGTACATCAGCGCCATTTTTGCTCGAGAAGTGTCTACGGAGTGGCGAGGAGCTCATGTTGCCGCCGTTGCTACGCTCGAGCAGTGTAGGCGGCGCCACGGTCGAGGAGGGAGCGTGAAAGAGAGGAAAAACGAGGAGTGAAGGCGGAGGAGGAGAGTGTCGCTACTTTAGGAAGTTTAAGGGGTTTTAAAGGAGACGGCTCGCTTCCTCCCCACTTTCCACCCTTGCGCGCGCCAGATTGAGCCGCAATCGTCGGCTGACTCTCGCAAGCGTTCACTCGCACTTACAGTGTTCGGCGAGCGGCGATGACGTTATCGTGTTTGGACTTTATACGGAATATCACGGCACCGGCGACAACAGGAATGCGCTTGGAATGTCCACACAATTGCTATCGCAATAATATTTTAAGTGACGCCTGCGGCTTTTTTGGCCAAGTGGGAGTATGTTGTGACGTACGCGCACAACTTTCTGAACGTTTATGGACCTTTTTTGCAGGCAGATCGTGCAGTCCTTCTCGCGGCTACCCAAGTACATGTGCTACACGCTCAACTGGAAAGGAAACCAGGAGATGTCCGCCTACCACGAGTACCCGCCGCTGTTCGGTCGGTATGACGTGTCTAAGGGTCGCGAGACGATAAACGGCGCTTGATTCATTTCATGTCAGTATTCCACAGTGATCCTCTCGTCATACCTCGTACTGGAGGTTGTGCAAAGTTCCTCTTTGCAGGAGAGAACCTGAGAAGTTCCCAGAAAAGATGATCTATCTATCTATCTATCTATCTATCTATCTATCTATCTATCTATCTATCTATCTATCTATCTATCTATCTATCTATCTATCTATCTATCTATCTATCTATCTATCTATCTATCTATCTATCTATCTATCTATCTATCTATCTATCTATCTATCTATCTAATCTGCACAACCGCCGACGCAGACTTCAGCATGTTTATCACGTGGAAAATCAGCCGGCTGGTGTCGCTGGACCGGTACGTGGCCGACGTGGGATTCCACCACGTGGACAGCCTGGACGCCGGCGCTAAGCACACCGTCATTCTCGAACCGAACGGAAACTACGAGTACAGCATTGAGCAGGTACGTGCAAGTGCCGTCGCTGAACGAAAGCGAAATAAGACAGAGTGAGTGAGTGAGTGAGTGAGTGAGTGAGTGAGTGAGTGAGTGAGTGAGTGAGTGAGTGAGTGAGTGAGTGAGTGAGTGAGTGAGTGAGTGAGTGAGTGAGTGAGTGAGTGAGTGAGTGAGTTTGATGCTCCGAAGCAGGACCTATATACAGGATGCTCCATCCCACCGACTCCTTGCAGTGCAGCAAGGTCTAATGTCAGCCACTCATCAACGAGAGCAGCAGCGTGTTGCGAGAAGTAAGAAATGCTCGCCCATTGTCTGCTACTAATCCATCCGTGAAGCTCTCGTTTAGTCATCGTCGCGGGGAGCGTGATCAGAGAAGGACATCAGAAGAGTTCGTCTCTATTCTTGTTGGCTGGCTGCCGTGAGGTGATGAGATAGAGTATACACAATGACAGTCATTTCAGTGGAAGACGACAGATTAATTTTGACCAAATATGGGGATTCCTTAGCATGCACCCAAATATAAGTAAATTAACCACGTTCCGTGCTAGAAATATCGGTGTGATAACCCTATCTCTCGGAACATTGGACTTAATTTGAAAATTTGATCAATAGTATATCAAAAATGGCCCTATGACAGTACGTATCCGGTCTTTGTCTTTGTAACTTTGTCTTTGTAGCTGGGCAGCGTGCGTTTTGCGTACACTTCTTATAAAATACTAGAGTCTGTTTAAACTCGCACTTGCAGCTGTCACAACGGGGCACGCGCTTTGTCGAATCTCTCTTACATCTTGTTACGTGCAGAAAGGCAGCATTGCTCTACCGGCTCCGTACGACACGAACTGCGTGGACTACAAGTTGTTCGGCAAGCATCCCTTTTACCCGGCCTACATGACTCAAACGGTAAGCGATACTCGGTTGCGTTGCATGTCCGCCAGCAGCCTTTTCGTGGCAGCATTAAAAGCCAGTTGTTCACGGGTCAGACCAACGTCAAAGACGTTTGCTCTTTAACATGTTTCGTTACTCTACATTTTTACCTGCTGTTCCAGAACGTGCTGGAAGTTTAATCGTAGACTGGATCTTATACAGCGATAACGAAGCATATGCTTCCAACTGCAGGTTCTTCCTCCTGGTTCCTCGAAGTCATACCTTTAGGCTTTTAGCGACGGACGTATGTCACGGCTCGTGTGCGCATGTTACGTCAGAATTCAAGGGCTATTACACACAACACTATCGCGGGTCATTTTGCGAGCGCCACTTCACAGAGTGTGACTTCAATGATGACATCAAACACGACATATGATTCTGCTTCCTAAGCAAACCAAATACTCATTTCGAGGCTGGTTTCGTAAAAACCAGAAGTTCGGGATGTCGATCGTTCGCACGGTGTCGACCGAGAGAGAAATAGAAAAGCCGCGGGCTTAAGTTATCTGCATACAGCCCAGTATACTCGAAATGAAAATACAATAATTAATCAGCTTTTGATAATAGTAGAGTGTTCGTTAAAGGCTACATTTAACCGCGTTTCTTTGGTGGAAAAGGTTGGTCATTAGCTGAGAATAGAAGGACGAAACTTTCTGTTTTTGGAATATGGCACACCACCGCTTTCGGTGACCGGTTGCGTCAGACTGACACCACTAATTTAGCGTGACTTCAGCTCAATTCGGTCACGTGTTTATACGGAAGCTCTGTTTGTGAGGACTCGATCAACTGTTCTCGCAGCTCTGCATGGAAGAGTGCCGCATGAACATCACGTTCCGAAACTGCGGCTGCATCATGAAGACGTACCCTTTCCGTAACAAGCTCGACGAAGTCATGTGCGACGACGCGCAGACGGGTACGTGGCAATTATCACCGGGACACGGCCGACGACGTGTCGTTGGTCATGTCCCGTCACCACAACACCTCAGCATTTTTTTTTTCTGTTCTATAATAAATGTTTGACTGAGTTTGTCTTCACCTAAGTATAATCTCTGATGCGGCAAAGTGAACATGCAAATTTTGTACACTTAGCTTCTCCTCAAGTTAACTATATGTGTGGTGAAGCATGCTTTGCAGGAGGGTGTACATCGCTTCGGGAAGAGGTTTAAAGGCCAACTGCAACACAATTTTAGACCGCATAAAAAAAAAGAACGTGTTTACGGTATTGTAACTATCGAGCAGCCCCTACGCAAAATTTGACGTTTGAAATACGAGCGGAAGCGTCACAAAAACTCGGCAAAAAGCCGTTTTTGATACCAAAACTGTAAAAAGAAAAAACGCCGCCTTTATTTTTCGGCGGAAGCGATACATAACCTAGAACGCGTGGCTTCTAGGCATGACCTCCGTAATAAGGCGGCGCCCAACGCTGCCCATGGCCCGCTTACAAAAAATGACCAACCGAAAAATGACTTCCACTGCCGGAAAAACGAAGCTTGTCGTGCATGCACCTGACCTTCGTTACTGTTAAGTAACCCACAGGTAACGGTGCCGGGCTGCTTCAGCCGCCCGCTCCCTCAGCTCGGTATCGTCTTCTAGTTGCTGTCGGATTGCCGAAACTCGGGCGGCTTTAACGGCTGGATCGGGGCGCCGATGACGAGCCCATTCGCGGGCGAGTTTTCGCCGCCGCTCGTCGAAGCATGCCTGTTCCTCGGGGGAACACACAACGCGTGGCCATCCCATCCGTTTTCCGAGACTGAACTGAACGGAAACGGCTCTGAATGGTTGCGCACGTTGCGTGAGCGCGCGCCTGTGCAGCTGGAATACTTGCTAATGACTCACGCTCCGGCGCCGGCGCAGCTGTAAACGCATCAAACCGCCCTTTCCCGCAGCTGCTGTGCTCTGGGAGCAACAGTTTTTTTTTTTGCGTGACCAAGACAATGTCATCAACACCTGTGAGCCAATACAAGCTTCGCTTGATTATCGGAGGGGCGTGCTGGGACTTGCGTCGCAGCGATAACCACCAGCTGCACGTGCCGTCTGCTTAGAGTGCTGTTCAAAGGCTGCTAACGAGAAAACTATGCATTCAACAGCCCTGTGGCTTTTCCGAGAATGCTTTCGTGGTAGGTACTACTCGTTTAGAGCAAATTTAGCCAGAGTGAAATTTCGTTGCAGTTGACCTTTAGCAAAATTCACAACACGGACTTCATTCCGCGGACCAACATTATTTGGCTTAGTACGGTCCAATCCCGCCGCACACAAAGACGAAGCAGATAAGCTGCTGGCGGCGCAATTCGTAGCGGCTTGGCTACGTCATGCTCGTCCGCGGTCCGTCGTGTAAACGCAGATTTAACGCTATCACCGAGCCGCACTGTACAGCAGCGTAACGTGATATGCCCACATGAAGTCACAGCCAGACCAAAAAGCGCCTGGGTACCTCGGAATACTGTACTACATTCTACTACACATGGCCTCCGAGACGGCGCGCGTCTTCCGATCTCGGATGCCATGTAGTGCACCACACCGTACTGTGCAGTAACGATCTTTGAGTGGTTGGGTCGTTACCGTACGATAAGGTTGTCGTGTCACAGGCCGCCATGCAATATCGTAGAATCTCCAACGTTACATGCGAGCGAACAGTGAGACAATAAAACAAGATTAGGTCAATATTCGCGACGAACCTCGAACATTAATTGTCACCTGACTGCATGTTTTAGAGCACGAAGGAAGGCGTTCTTAGCTTTCTTCACACAACGTATGGTTGCTGTATCTATAACGCAGCTCGCCTTGTCGACCTGGCTGATTAACGTGAAAACGTTATCAAACGTTGCATCTAATTCCTTAACACTTCTCGCCACATACTAAACCACAGGTTTGCTTTTTTTTTAATGCAAAAGCGATTTCAGTGTGACGCCAGACAATGTTAGGTTAACGTAAAGGAATATAGCGCCATGTCTGTTTGTTCATGTGCCTTCTTATGTCCTCGTCTGCGTGCGCCACGTGAATACAACATCCGCAACGCAGCCGATCGGAACGCGAGAATTTAGTTGTGTCGTAATGTGCTCGTACGAATTGATTGTAATCTATGGCCAAGGATGGGGAAATAGCCAAAGAGATAAGGCATGGCCATGTCTACAGCGACTGGTCAACAGGACGAAGAGGGGGGGGGGGGAAACTCCTTAATCTTTCTTTCTTTTTTCCACATTTTCTTTTTCACTCTTAACGCAGCTGATTGCGTCCTCAAGAGAAGCAAAGCCATCTACGACCGGGTCTGCAGAGAGGCGTGCAGGAATCCTTGCGAGTAAGTTGAGCAACGGAAGAGGAAGAAGCAACGTACGTTTATACCCACAAAATTTCATCTCCACAACCACGCCGCTTTTCAAGCGTATAATGTCGTTCCAATAACTTGCCAAGCGATCCACTTTACTGATTCTGCGTGAAGAGGCTTTGGTAGAGAGGAACATGGTTGTGCGAAGCCACGTGGTGCGGTCACGTTTACGATGGTCTCCCACAACGAGAACGCCAAGCCCTTCTTCGCTCTTTGAAGAAGACAGGTCTGGGTGTACGACATTCACTGTATAGGAACGCTGTCCCCGTGCACAACCTTTACATTACTTTTTCTTTCTTTTACTTTTCATCTTCACCCAGTCTGGGGTAGCAAACCTGGTTAAACTTTACTTTCTTTTTCATTCCTCCATAATGACCATCGCCATGAACTGTTGAAACGTCTCTATACGCGGTGTTCTTAAAGCCGACGGTTGAACGCCTGAACTGACTTAGGTGTTCAATACATTAATCACAATATTTTAAATATATCCATAAACTTTCAAAAGCAGCGATGCCTTCCGGAAGGATGACTTGTGCACGGACATCAGGTTCGGAATAGGCGGTGAGCATCCACATTCCGTGCCGTTACCAGAACGCGTCACGAGCCGATGTAGACTGTCACTCCGAGGGCATGCAGGGAAGTGTCTAGACATTCGATGCGCCAGATCGCTTATTGAGTTCTTCAAACCTCTTTGCAGGGAAACGACCTACGACATCACTTTGGGCTACCAGGGCAGGGAGAGCGGAGTTCCATTCAACGGGTGAGAACAGCGGGTTTAACGCTCAACATAGTTGGCGCTGAAAACCAGTGGCGAGGCGTTGCAGTCAGGCTTATCTTGCCCGTGTGGTCATTCACTTTCCAGCGCTAGCGGGTCACAGACGCAGGCAAAGCTTTGCGCACCGTCGAAGTACAGTGCCCAACAAACTGCGTCCACTGCAAACGGTAACCAACTCCCGTATCCAGACACGGGAATCAGCTCGGAGATCTTCCTCGACTCCGCAGAGCAAAGTTACTGGCAACTCTGTCGCGAAGTACAAGGCGGGACAAGTGGCTATACTAGGCACGTTATACCAAGGAGTGTAGATCGACTAAAGAAGAGATTTCTCTTTATTGTAAGCCTTCTCGGGTAGATTCCAAAACAGGAAGTCGCTTCAGAAACAGCCCGCCATGTCGTTGCGTCTCAGTAGGCGCCGAGTGCCGCTCTGGTTACAAGACGTTGTCTGTGGAACTTCCGAGGGGAGGCAAAGCGCGCTGTACCCCTTCAGTCGAAGGAGGGGCACTGTTGCCCGTTCTGTGGTAAAGTCGCTAGAACCTGGAACTTTATTATGTGGTTCGCAGAGGGCGGGCGTTTGAAAAAGCATAACCACAATCAATCAATCAATCAATCAATCAATCAATCAATCAATCAATCAATCAATCAATCAATCAATCAATCAATCGATCGATCGATCAATTAATCAATCAATCATGATCGCAATCGTCATCATCATGGTGGAATCGACTAAAAGAACGTTCTAGAATGCGGGATTAGTCACAGCAACACGCGATTAAAGCTTCGATCGCTTTCTTTGGCCACTTCGCGCAGTTCGGATTGAGGGACGCGGCAATGTCGCACGAATTCAGGCCCGTTCACGTTCACGCGCGCGGCGTATGGGGATCACGGTTAAAACACGTCGGCGGGCTAGTTGGTTAGAATCCATGATAGAGTGCATGAGCGCGGACTGAACGACGCCGTAGAAAGCGTATCTCTGTATCTGTTTCTTTCCACGTCTTCGTTCAGTCGCGCTTGTACACTCTATCATGGGGATCACGACAGCTTCCGCGCGGGCGTTATGACAAATATTACAGCCCCTGCGCTCACCTGATGCACGTTTCATCGCCTCTGACATGTTTATCAAACGCATTGAAATGCCTCCCAAGCGCATTTGTACACCCTGTGACATAGATGAGAAAAAAAGAAAGAAAAGTTCACCGACGATACGATACTCCCTGAGGCGAAATTTGAGTGCAGCTCTTTACCTGTCGCGGACAATATGTCTCGTGCGGCACGTTGCAAACGGAGCGAAGAGTGGCGCGACCACCTCGCTAATCTGGAGATCACGAGAGGCAGCGCGTGGGTGACGCGTGAGCGCGATTCACAGCAGCCGCCGCAGACAGAGACCTCCGCTCACGCAGCGCTTTGTTTCCGGACAGACGACGCGCGCAACTCTGGCGCCATCTCGTAGCCGTCGTCGCCGCAAAGCCCGCGGCACTACGCTTTCTTTCTCACGCTTTCGCCATACCCTCCTCCTCCGCTTTCCTCCTTGCGCTCACTTCGTTATCGCCGTCTTTCATCCCCCCCCCTCGCTGCGCTCCGCGTTCGCTCTTTCATCCTTCGCTGTGCTCGCCGCAAGAACGGACGAGCAGCGCTCTAAAAGAAAGACGTTGCACGTGCCGAAGTGTGACGCGTCTCCACTATGCTGCCATAAAACGGCGAAGCACGGGAACGGCGACTAGAACAAATGAGAGAGGTCCGCATACAACGCGAAGCCGCCCATAGTTGCCGAGTGAAAAAAAGAAAAGGGACAGTTGCTGCAACATAGACTCCCCTATGCCGAAGCCGTGGATGCTGGAAAAGAAAACAAAGAAAGCCGCGTGCTTGCAGGGCCGCGGTTGCATGCAACTTGGAGTATACGGTAGGTACGTTATCTATACCTTAACGTACGCGCTCCCACTTAATGGTCGTTATGAGCGAGAACGAAGAGATCGTTCAAGAATTCATGATCACTGCGACAGGCATTGTCATCAGGCAACATTGAGGGTGCGTCTGCAACTGCTTCAGATGAGTGTATTGCGTCATCATTGGCACTTGGTTGTCCGCAGGCAAAAAAGTGAGTAACTCAGCCTGGTAATTGGAAAGCTACCGCTAACATTGAAAATCGCCATTTACGGTTTCTGCTTGAATAAATTTTAATTCACAGAAACGTCCCAACAGAACGCAGCGAGTGTTACTGTGCTGCGCCAAGACAATCGGTTCGCTGAGTCCGAGAGAACAAGCTCTCTGTCCTTAATGATTCATTTGGCTAATTTCTTATACAGTTACCTATTGTCTTTCGATTCGATTCCTTTCGTGTTCTTATTTTAGGCAAGTTCACCAAGAAAGTGCTCGTGCTATCAAGCAAGGGCAAATTTAATTCCTAGAGGGAAATGAAGCACAGCTAATGACCACAATAAATAAATAAATAAATAAATAAATAAATAAATAAATAAATAAAACACCCGCAGGTACTACTACTTGAACATGAAGCTCACCATCCCAGTCCGCTACGTGGCCATATTGAAGACCATCCCAATGCACACGGTAAGCCTTCTCTTAAAATCAGCTGCGTCACCCTAACCCCACAAAGTGAAGAAAAACTTAACACGCCCAATAATTACGCTCATTATGCAGCGGTAAGTAATCGACATTTGGCTTTCGATGCATGCAGGGTCGGCTCGCTCACGCGTGTACCTACACCACGTCGCGCTCACCGAAGCGCTCGTTCGTAATGTTGCAAATAAATAATCCCATTACGAGTAATTTGATTACTGGGAGAAAGTTGAGAGACGCGGCATTATGGCTAACCTCGCATACATATATACCACTGTGAACAATGTAACGTGAAATGGCCAAATTTGCATGAAGGACGTCATTACCTCACTGTGTAGGGGAAGTGTTGTGCGAGACAAAATATTCAACGAAAAAAAAAAAACGCGCATGCGCGTGTAAGCTTCCAATCCAGACGTCGCGAACACTCTTTGCCTGAAACGAAATTTGTCGTCTGCTCTCGGGGCATTGCTTGCGAAGATGCATACACAGGTGTGTTCGTTATCAAGTTTTCCGGAATTTATTTCATTATCTTCTTTTTTTTTGTAAATCGTCTGTGCCAGATAACACAATTTTAGTCCTCGAGCTGGATTATTCAGAGTGGCGGACCTTACTTGAACGAGAAATCGAAACACATATTCAAGTAATTAGAACTAACACTAATTACCTTTCTGATTAGTTACCTTACGGCACGCATGGTAATTTATTAATTGTAGCCGGTGGGTTTGCTAGGCGTATCCGCTTGGAATTAATTTCCAGAATGGCACCAGTTTGGAGACATGCGCCGTCAAACTCGCCTTAAAGAAAAGCACTGTTGTTTCACTTACATTTTTTTTAACAAAACGCTCTTTTACGCATTGAAGCAGGAAAGTAACTTGGACGCCCACGTATTGCTTCCCGCACATTGGGAAATAATATCTCGAAACTGGCGTCACCCCGGAGATTCATTTCGAATGGATCCTTCTTGAAAGCTCATCGAGTAAATTTCTAAGTTAACTGAGAATCTTTTTGCTAATTAGTTGAAGGTGCGTTTCGATTTCTTGTGCTAGTTATGCCCTGTTCTTCTAGTAATGCAGCTCAAGCACAAGAATTATGCTATCTGCCTCAGGTAATTCTCTGAAAAAAAAAAAAGAGTTTCGGAAAACTTTAAAGAAATGATCACCCCGAGTACTAACTTCATGACTGGTTGATTCGAACACGCAGTCGTCAACCGTGTTGGCGGTGATCGGCGGCTACCTGGGGTTCTGGCTGGGCTTGTCCATGTACAGCGGCGTCACCAAGATACTCCTCCACGTCCAGGCCGTCATCGCGAAACGGATGCAGGACCGCCTCACCAGGGCCAGGTCTGTGTCCCTGCCCCGCGGCCTGCTCTGCATCACTTGGCGGCTGGCAACAAACGTTTCTGTTTCTCGCCGGTATCGCTCTTCCGATTGTAAGGCTTTCTGCCTTTGTAGGAAAAGCGTCTAATAAACGCCATTCACTTCGGAAAGAGCATAGAGCGCAGACGTCAACTTACGCACGACCTCGGAAATGGAAACAGATCCATCCCGACAAAATACTTTTGCGAGAGTGACTTGGCATTTATGTGTGCCTGTAATCGCAACAGTGCTAGCAGCAGTCATGTACTGGCTGTTTTCGCGTTCACTTTCTATTACGTTTAAGACTTTTTAGAGCGTCCTAATTACGCAAGGAAAGGTAATTAATTGTATGGCATAAATACATGAGGACAAGGGAAAACAACTTCGGATATGCATGAAGAGCGCGTGATGTAAGCTGGCTGGGCAATACAATATTCGATCAATAAAGGAACTAGCGAAGAATAGGAAGACAACAGTTGCCAGGCATGATTTTGCTTTCAAATATTAAGTGCTGATGTCACGCGAATACGAAGAACCCGTTGCGGGAAAGACGCTTTTTTTGCCGCATATAGGTCCTTAGTTTCACCTATCGCCTCTGGAGTTGCTGTACAGGCGTACACACTGCGGGAACTCGAGTCGCTTAGAATGTCGGGCGCTATCCGCGTCGTCACGTGGCCACGGATGCGTCGGCAGGCGCAACACGTTAAACGTGAATCCGCGGAGCCTCGCGTGCACGCATGCTGACGCGAGGTCTCCCTCCGCCCTGCGCAGCCTGGCGTGCCTGTTCCGGACCCTGCGGCTGGTGTGCCAGGCGGTGTGCGCCGCCTTCTGCGTGATGCAGGCGCGCACCGACATCCTGCAGTACGAGTCGTACCCGACCGCCGTGATGTACGGCTACGACCGCATGGCCGGCATCCACTTCCCGGCCGTCACGCTGTGCATGGAGAAAGGGTGCGTGCTCGGTACGCGCGCGTGCGTGCGTGTGTGTATGTGTGTGTGTATGTGTGTGTATGTATGTATGTATGTATGTATGTATGTATGTATGTATGTATGTATGTATGTATGTATGTATGTATGTATGTATGTATGTATGTATGTATGTATGTATGTATGTATGTATGTATGTGTGCATGTATGTATGTGTGCATGTATGTATGTATGTATGTATGTATGTATGTATGTATGTATGCGTGCATGTATGTATGTATGTATGTATGTATGTATGTATGTATGTATGTATGTATGTATGTATGTATGTATGTATGTATGTATGTATGTGTGCATGCATGTATGTATGTATGTATGTATGTATGTATGTATGTATGTATGTATGTATGTATGTATGTATGTATGTATGTATGTATGTATGTATGTATGTATGTATTTTAGCCAGGACTTCTTGCAGCTAATTAAAAAAAATAGGGGACAATAAACACGAGCAGAAGAAAACAGCGAGCCAACATGCGTGCGTACAGAGGCTCAGGTCCCAAGATCACAAGGTCGTGGTCCCGACGGTCCCTACGCGCGGATGTTCCATCGTCCGACCTGCCAAGCACATCTGGGCCATTATGAGCGTACCGTCGTGCTCAGTAGGGGCTACAACGCGAAATCGCGTGGCAACGTGGTCGCGGGTTGTAACTCCAACTCGACGCGACGCTACATTCAGTAGACGTTCTGCGCCGCATGTTCTCTTATAACGCGATGCCAAACACACCAGTACACCGGCGTTTCTGCATAAAAACTAGTGCTTGATGAATTTTGCGAGAACGTTTACATGGAAGGGCACCCGAAAAGTAACACTTCGCGCACTTGGCCAAACGTCGCTTGACGTGATATCTCGCACGAAAAAGGAAAGAAAGGAAAAGTTATGATGTTTTTTTAATGCTGCGAAAACAAAAAAAGAAGAGAAAAGAAACGGCATTTCTTAGCCGGACCCTCTAACTGAAACCACGTTCTCGCGTTTCTGTTTCCATTGCCCCCCCCCCTTTTTTTTTCAGTTACAACATGACGCGACTCTGCGGTGAGCACAGCTTCATGGACTGCAGCGACAACGACTCGGTGAGGTGCACTTTCTTATCGCTAAGTTATTGCACCATAGCCCGTGTATCTCCTATATGGATAGTTTACGCACGACTGCAGAAAACGAGCATACACCGCGATTAATTTTGCTATCGGACTCATCACGACGCTATCGCATGATATATGCACGTAGTCGCCAAGACGTGCGATCCGCGTAAACCGAATGCTTGAAACGACGAGCCAATCGTTGCAGAGATGCGTTAATGTGCTCCGGTGGGTATGAGCTTAGCAGACTTTTAGAACAGGGTTTCAGAGCACAGGCAAATAGCAGGTCTCGCGCGACCCAGCCATGTGGTCTGCAAGCAGCGAGCGTAGGTCTTCCATGGTATCGATCCTTCGCAGACGCGGACCGAAGCTTTTCTGATAATTTCCACAATAGAATGCGCATGACTCTTCGCGCCAGCCTTGCAAGCTGTTACTGCTTTGCGAAACGGCAATTCTAGCAACTGTCTAAATGTGCTCATTTTCTTTATTTTTTTTTTCGCGAACGGTTAACGGATACACATAGCACGTGGGGCAAACTTTCCTAAACTATGAAGTGCTTGGAAAGAAACAAAATTCATAAAGGTCGTCCTGTTACTCTTTACCGTTCCCTGCTTCCAACAGAAATTCTTTCTTCCTGGCACAGACTTCACCGCACCATTTAATTACGCAGACGGAAGTACGCTTTACAGGCAAGGAAGTTCGGCCGTACGGTTTCTTTTTGACACAAAAGTTTTATCAGTCAAAGAAACGTGCAGCCGAAAAGGAAGAAGTCCTTAAGAATATAAAAAAAAGAAAGGGAGGGAATAGATTAGTGCTGAATTCCGCGACTGCAATGCTAGAAAGGGCCGATAAAACTTAACAGAAAAAGTCGCAGTTCCGCCCTAAAGGCGAAGCATCGATTGCCATAGCAAATTAGAGGACAGCTATTCGAAATAAGTATTGTAGGTTTATCGACCGTATATTCTTGTAAACATTCGCTCACTAACTAAATTATTAAGCATGGTGTCACGAGCGCACAAGCAAACGTGGACACAACACACTCGATGACTGCGGACACTCGCTGTCAAAACGCTGGCGGGAGGAAACGCGGCAGCAGCAGCGAGCGAAGTGACATTCGCGCTGTCTCTCGGTTCAACGAAAAGTGAGCGCCGAGAACACACAGCACGCACAAAGCTACGAGCCGCGCCGACGCACCTAGACTCTGTCCTCGACGCAGATCGCTTTCTAGATACGGCCGGGCGACAGCGCGCAGCTGCCACATGCGCTGTTGCAGCCGGACTATAACGCTGGCCTCCCAGTCTCCCCTCCTCCCAGGTGACTCAACGTTGGGTGCCTCGCGCACGACCGGACATGGCGCGCTTCCCTGCCCGCTTTCTTCTCTCTCGCGCGGGCGAGATTGAGCCGCGATATCGTCGGTTCCCCTCGCAAGCCTTCACGCGCACATATAGCGTAGGGCGCGCGGCGGCGGTGTTATCGCCCTTGGACTTTACACGGGGCCTCACGGCGACGGCGACGGTGGAAATGCGCTTGGAGCGTCCATATCAATAATAATAAATAACACCTGATCGCTAGACGCCACGCAGTGATATATGCAACGCGAAATTTTCATAGTAAGGTTTGTAACAGCGCACCCAAGACAAGGACGACAGAAGGAATAAAACGACGACACGGCGCTGTGTCGTCGTATTATTCCTTCTGTTGTCCTTGTCTTGGGTGCGCTGTTACAAACCTTACCGTGAATCCCAACCAACTGGCCCGACTTGACGTTCTGATGCAAAATTTTCAGAACGCCGTTTTTAACCGCATCGCTTACTGAGTGATAATGTTGATGTTTATTGGCATCCTCTTCAGAACAGGGCGGGAACAATTAGTCACGTAACTCGCTTGATTTAATCAGGTTTTAATTCATCTGTCGCCGTCTAGCATTTTGCCTATCTGGTCTCGATCTTAACTCCTATTTAAAAGCTCTACCACTATCGTACCGCGTTACCTACACTTGCACTGACTCCGGTACTACCAATCTGTTTCCTGCTTATTTTTCATACCAATGTTCTAAACGTCTCTTACTTATCCTGATTGCTTAGTCGAGAAAACTAGCATGTTCCTAGCTTACTAGAGGCATCACGTCGGAGGTGTCCCGGAAGGACTATGGTGGCAAACAATGGGCGAACTCTCTTCCCTTGCGTGAAACAAGCAGCCGGCTCTCGTCAGTGATAGGCTGACCGAAGTTTAGCTTTCACTCCGCTGAACGGAGTGGAGTCATAGAGATAACCGACAATGCATATTTGTAGCGCAGGTTGAAGTGCGCCGATCCTTTAAATTGATGGCCCGCAAAATCGTAGACTCAATGCGACCGCTCGTCCGAAGCCTCGACCGTGTATGTTTCACGTATAGCGGCTGACTTTGAACGGTGTAACATGCTGTGCAGCCGGCAGTGCTCGGCTACACCCAATGACTCTATACCTACACGTTTCATTTCCCCCGCTTCGTTTTGTTATGATGTGAAGCTGTGTATTCGTACAACTTTCTGTTTGAAGCGTTCAGCTGGGGGCCGACGACAGCAACCGATTAGCAGCAGCAGCAGTAGCAGCCAACAGTTGCACTGACATCTTGTTGTCACTTTCACGCGGTCGAGAAGTCAGCCATCTACAGTAGCATTAGTTGTTTGAAAACCCATTGGAGATCGCTGCGGGGGCACCCACGCGTCGCCTCTTTTGAAGGATTCGCGGGCTGGGAAACAGTCGGATATGATGCTTCCAAGCGCAATTTGACATTACACCATTAGGACGGCAATTATAAATTATATAAACAGTTTCACTAGTTACGTATTTAAATAAAACAAAAACTTTGGTTTCCAGAATAATATTTCTGAGACACAGCACGGTTAGTCCCGTCCTCGTGTCTCGTAGCCTGTTTTTCCTTTTCCTTTAAGTTTTTTTTTTATATGTGTATATTGGGCCATGTTACCGGCACACCCTGTGTATTAACTCCTATGTGTTTTTTTTTTCTTCTGCTCTGCATTTGTTCCGCCCACGGCGACCCGCGCCTTCTCCGGTGCACAGCGTTAGGTTACCTGGATTCAAGGTCATTCACGGTGACCTAAGTATACTCGGACGACGGTCACGTGCCTCACAGGTCTAGTAAGCGATGTGGCGTGCACGTACTTCAGTTCGTCGTTGATGTCGAAAGACCTCAGTGAGCGACTGTATAGTTTCGACGCGCAGCTCCGGACGCAAGCGACACCAGGCAGTGTTATCTGTCCTTTCTTTCTTTTTCGTTCCCTAACACCTATTTTCATGCGGTAGCAGACCACACGTGGGTCCGGTTGACCTCCCTGGCTTTCATTCGCTTTCTTTTCTCTCTTCTCCATATTTAATGTACGGTCGTCATCAATATGGAAGGGAACGCCGAAAATTTTTCAAACACCCGCAGGGACAAAACGCACATGCTATAAAAGCAAGATTTATTGCTACGTATCAAGTTCCTAGATTTTACTTAAGTAAACCCAAACAGACGACACAAGGAGAGACACGGACGAGCGAAAAAAAAAATGCGCTCGTCCGCGTTTCTTCTTGTGTCGTCTGTTTGGCGCCTTTGTACTTCAGTAACATGCACCAACTATAGCCGAACGGAAAGTTCTGCTTGAGTTCCTGGATTTTAACCCGTGCACACCGATTTGTCATCGTTTTAGAAAAATTCGCTGTTCCCTTTCACATTGATGACGACTGTACGCATCATTGCCTGCTCTCTCTCTCTGTCCTGTCGCAGCAACGCATCGTGGGCGCGTATCTCACGGTGACGGTGAAGCTGATCGAGTACTCGTACCCTCGCAAGGACGTCGTCTTCGACTGCAAGTTCGTCTCGGGGGACGCCGCCTGCGAAGATTTCGACTGCACCGAACTGTGAGTTCCCTGCACGCCATGACACCAGACGACTGAGTTCCCTGCACGCCATGACATCAGACGACTGAGTTCCCTGCACGCCATGACACCAGACGACTGAGTTCCCTGCACGCCATGACGCCAGACGACTGAGTTCCCTGCACGCAATGACGCCAGACGACTGAGTTCCCTGCACGCCATGACACCAGACGACTGAGTTCCCTGCACGCCATGACACCAGACGACTGAATTCCCTGCACGCCATGACACCAGACAACTGAGTTCCCTGCACGCCATGACACCAGACGACTGAGTTCCCTGCACGCCATGACACCAGACGACTGAGTTCCCTGCACGCCATGACACCAGACGACTGAGGGGCCGTAAAAGCTTACCGTTGTCCAACCCGCTCCTCAAAAAGCTCCCGGGATGCTTCGACTCGTTGATTGACTCAGCCTCGCGAAATGATTTCCCGGGCTCCTAAGTCCATCCCTTCCCTCCTCCACCTCCTCCTTATTCCTCCCATATCCCACTTACAGGAAGACCTGGACGTTCTCCTGGATTCCCGATTTTTATTGCTATGGCAGTCAGGAACACACCGGAAGAATTTTCACCGTTGCCATCGCGATATGTTTTATGTATACAGGGTATTTCACGCAACATGAACCAATGATTTAAAAAAAAAGGTCGTTAGCCGAATGAAGTCAATGACATATTGTTTCCAGTCATGTGGTGCTCCTTAGGGTATTTCTTATATTGCGCTTATTTAGTTCATTAACTACGATCAGTTATGCAAAACTTTTAATATTCACTATAGAGTCAAGTGCGATTCGTGACGTTCTAGAGGGCATTCCGAAACGACCGATTAAATTTTTTGTGGCAACGTATGTTCACGCTGTGTGGTGATTTTTCTTTTACGTTTAAATAAAGCCCGCCAAATATGAAATAAAATCACGTGACGTCGCTCGTGCGTTATCGTGTTGCAGCGCCCTCAACCGTGCGTCGAGCCTATCGCTTATCAGGGACGCCGCGCTTCCTCTCCCTGTGCCTCCGCCAAAGATGCTGACTCACTGTGAAGCCGATGCCTAGAGCCGCGGACGCTCACTTGGCCACGGTCCGTGCCCACGGTTATTTCGCACGAAGCGCCGTTGAGAGCGAATACGGCAGCTCATGAACGCAGTCACGTGGTTTTGTTTCATATTTAGCGGTCTTTTTTTAAACACCGGAAAAAACGACCACGCAGCATATATGTTGCCACAAAAAGTTCGATCGGTCGTTTTGGAATGCCCTCTACAACGCAAGGAAACGCACTTGACCCTACAGTGAATATTATTTTTTTTTGCAAAATTGATCTTAGTTAATTAAATAATTAAGCGCGATATAAAATATATCCTAAGGAGCGCCACATGACGCAAACCATATGTCGCTGGTTTCATTCACTTGCGGTTAACCACTTTTTTTTTTAAATCCTTGGTTCATGTTGCGTGAAACACCCTGTATAGGCCAAGCGCTGTGGGTGCCACAGTTGCGGAGTGGTGCCCTCCATTCGATTCCCACTCCATTCCGGAGAGTGGAGATCCCAGTTAATTCCACTCCTTTCAACTCCTCGGAATGTGGAGTTGGACCATTCCCACTCCTGGAGTGGCTGAGTTGAACCATTTCATTCTTGCGACTCTAGTAAATGAAACGATTTCTCTATAATTGCTGACTACTCGGGCTTGCGCGCCTAGCGACAAAAAACAACATATTTTTGAACAGCTTAACAAATAATGTTACGTGCTATCTTTTTTCGCACAAGAACAAACACGCTATGTCGCATGTTAGTTCTTCAGGGCGTTTTTTTATTGCCTGTAATATCATAATTATTAATCAGCAGGCAAGCAAAATTAAGATGGCGGTCTTCAAGGTAAACGCTGTTGTCGTAGTGAATGAGTTCAAAGCTCACGGAATCGCCGAAGTCTGCTGCTTTTCTTGTTTCACATTTACTGGCACGATCAGGGGCACTCTTTCCCAGCACACCTTCTGACCGCCTGTAATCACACCCTCGGGCAACTCAACAGTGTGGAAAATATAAAGTCGCAGTTTCGCCCGAAAGGGGAAGCATCGATTGAGATAGTAAATTAGTATAAAACTACGAAGTAAGGACAGCAGTTTCATCGGCCGTTATAATCTTGTAAACATTCGCATACTAACTAAATTTACAAGCACTGTGTCAGCGCGCACAGGCAAACATGAACACATCCCCCTCGGTGACCGCAGGACACTCGCAGTCAAAACGCTGGCGTGAAGAAGCGCGGCAGCAGCAGCGAGCGAAGCGACCTTCGTGCTGTCTATCACTTCAACGCAAACTGAGCTGCGAAAACACAGCACAAGCGAAGCTACGAGCCGTCGGCCCACCTAGACTTGTGCCCTCAAAGCATATTGCTTTCAAACTAAAGCGCGCGCGACAGCACGCGGCCGCGCCACGCACAGTTGCTGCCGAGGTACAACGCCCCCTCCCCGCTCCCTTTCTTTGCCCAGGTGCCGTGCGCGCGACGGAGGATGGCGCGCTTCCTCCCCGCTTTCCTCCCTTGCGCGCGCAAGATTGAGCGGCCATCGACGGCTCGCTCTCGCATGCTTTCACTGGCACATACAGCACGCGGCGACGGTGTTACGGCCCTTGGGGCTTTGTGTGGAACATCACGGCGATGGCAACGACGACGGCAAAAGTGCGCCTGGAGTGTCCGTGTATTTGCTATCGCAATAAAAAAATATACACGGCGTGCTTTCCGAATCACCGCGGACTGGTGCGGGGTGCAAACGTTTGTGGCGTGGTCGCTTTTGCCCAGCATCAATTTGTCTTTGGTCAAGCGCGCTCTTTCTAAATCGAATAATTCTTGTCAACTGAACTTCTTAATGTTCAGCGGTGCACTAGAACTAGAGACTTAAGTCCTTAACTAAAGCTAAGCAGTCAACTCTTAACTAAATGTTTGTCTTTAAATGCACTTGGACGTTGCAACGAAGAAAGGTTTGAGGATCATGAGATGTTTAAAATGTGCAGAATACCGTGTTGTTCATAATTGCCGCGCAGAAGTAGTCAACTGTAGGTCGGTATTGAAAGAACCATATTGAGTAAAATTGAGAAATGTAATAAATTGGACAAGTCTAGTTAGTCTAATTGGTAAATTTACCGATTTTGTAGTCTCGCTTAAAATAAGCATCTAGCGCTTCGCGACTATGTGCCCATTCTATTCCAACTCCATTCCAGAACCTCGCCTCCCCATTCCATTGCCAGACTGCATGGTGTCGTCATTCCATTCCCATCCATTTCAGATGTTTGAAAGTGTGGAGCGCTTCCGTAATCGTTCCAATTCGGGAGTTGCCACTCCGCAATTTACTCCGGTGAGTACTAGGAAAAGCGTGCGAGCGTGGGCCGAGAACGATGGTGGCTTGATACGCGCCGTCTTGTCGTGCGGCCCGTGTTGGAGGTCACGTGATCGAGCGCGCGCTGTAGAGGAGGGGCAAGTGAGCACGCCTCTCCTCCTCTGTAGCCCGGCCCTGGCCTGCTGGCTGTCCGCGAACCTGAGCGCATACGCTCTCCGCTCCCCCTATCGTGGAGGTGGCCTATACGGTAGGTGCAAAGCTGTGAGCGAGCCGAGGTGGCTGGTGATTTCGCGTGCGCTGTTTTCCTGCCCGCCTATAGTGTTGGAGGTCACGCAATCTCAAGTTTCGGAGACGTGTTGAAGCGAGAGGCAGCACGAAGGCGTTCGCCTCCTCTATGCCTGTGCTCTTCACCACGCCATCGATGTGACAGCAAGGGCTCGTGGTCATCGAGTGAGATCTGGTCATGTTTGCTTGCGCGGATGTGGCCCAAAATTCTTGTTATAATTGAATTAGTAAGCGCATGTCTAGTGAAATTTAGACGGTCTATAATAGTTAGCTAATGTAGTTTTCTCATACTTTTCTATCACTATCAATACTTCGCCTTTCGACCAAAACTGAGACTTTTTACATTTTTCTCAGAATGTATGAGTAGCTCTCTGCATTTCGTATCGTTAAACCTTTCTTTCTCTCTCTCTCTCTCGGGATGTATGTCACGAGTCTCATCGCGGTCTTGCAAGGCTTGTTTGATTCCTTTAAGATGCGGAATTAGCCAGCAAGGCCTAACAACTTGTTATTCGTATAGTTTACGCGTAAAGTGATGCCTATAAGAATAAACGGTGTTCTGGATAAACATGACAGGTCTTACAAGCATTACTGCACGAATGTATTGTATCTCGTTGCTTAACTCGTTCAGCGTCGTTTTTTTTTTCCCTTCAGGCGTTATAAAATGAACACGACGGTTTGTTACATGGTTGTACAGACATGAAAAAAAATGACACAGGTATAATGACAAATGCTTTCCTGGCATTCCTATCTGACAAAAGGAATGTCAAATGGAATATGACGGACAGAAACGCAGAAACGTACCGGAACGTCAGTGACGCGGAAAGGATTAACAACGTTTCGCGGAGCTTCTGAGTCTCTACACTGAAAGGGGTGTACGGTAGCGCGATTAAAAGACGGGACAAAAAACACAGGGGCACACATAGCGCTGCGTGTGTCTTCTTTTGTCCCGTCTTTTAATCGCGCTACCGTACACCCCTTGAAGATGCATTACCAACGAGCCCACATTGCAACCCTCGTGAGCTACGCTGAAGCCCCAATTCCTGTGATAACAACAATCTTTTCCACGAAGCTTTTTGCGCGAAGAGGCTTGGATCATTTGGTGCGCTCCTTTTCCCTGTAGTGTTCATTGATGTGACTTGTATAGCCAGACAAACACGCGAAGTGACCCATTAAAGGGAATAATTTCATTGAATTAGCCGCACCGAACACTAGCTCTCATGTGTGTGGACAAGCACTGTCGCAACTTGACCGCGCGTTTTCTTTCTTCCCTTTTTTTTTCTCTTTAAGTTGGCGAAGCTTTCATTGACGAGAAAATAAAGTGTCTGTGGGTGAAAAGAAATAATGAACGGAATATGCCCTAACAAAAGTTGTTATATATATGACCATTAAAGGGAATAATTTCATTGAATTAGCCGCACCGAACACTAGCTCTCATGTGTGTGGACAAGCACTGTCGCAACTTGACCGCACGTTTTCCTTCTTCCCTTTTTTATTTCTCTTTAAGTTGGCGAAGCTTTCATTGACGAGAAAATAAAGTGTCTGTGGGTGAAAAGAAATAATGAACGGAATATGCCCAAACAAAAGTTGTTATATATATGATGTTGTGTTTATATTGAGTTTTCATTGTGTTTAAACTACGTTCCGTCGAGGTGCGTATGAATATCGCGCAGGTTTTTTTTTTAAGCATAGAGGTTGTGAAACTGTGACCTGGTCGTTTCATTATGCGATCGAGCTGGAAAAAAAGAAAAGAAGCTTTTTTTGTTCTTTGCGAGCAGTAACCGACACGTCTCGGTCCCTTCTCTCGACCCGACAGGTGGCAACCGTCGTACACGCTAGCCTTCGAGACCGTGTGCCACACTTTCGACCTGGCCAGGAACCGCACCGGACAGCACCCTTACTGGAACTGCCCAACGCCTTGGAAGTACAGCAAGTATCCCTCGACGACTCTACGTCTATTCTTTTTTCTTTTTTGAGCGCAGCTCTTATAGGCGCCCGTTCCTGTGGCTAGCGTAGGCGTTGTCTCTTGTAACCGAGTGAACGAACACAGCGAAGGATGAAGCAAACGTGGAGCGCAGCGGGAGACGAAAGACGGCTATAGCGAAGGGAGCGCGAGCAGGAAAGCGAAGGAGGAGGGGGCAGCGGGAACATAAGGCGGAAAGCGGAGGAGGAGGGTATTATGAGGCACGCCGTAGTATAGGGACTCCGGATTATAATTTCGCAGTTCACGCCTCATAGATAACTCGTTTCGACGGTGGCAAAACGTTGCGTCAGTCATTGTAAATGTGTGCTCACTCACTCACCCGTGGAAATATGGAAACGGGGCGCATATCAAACAGTTATGCTGGGACGTTTGTTGCGACGTTGGGACATTCTTGCGGCCTCCCTGTGCAGCATTCCCACCGGTGTAGATTTCAGTGATCGACCTAAATGCATGGTTGTTGATGCACGACATCGAGACACTTTGTCTGACCGAGAGGATCCTCATACGTGTGCAAGGAGAATTCTGAAACATAAAGCTCCCATCGCGTAGCCAGCATTTTGTATATTGTCGGTCACGATTCCGGTGTATGCCGTACAAATAAATGAATCATTCCCGGTACATTTTCTTATATCGGTAGATATATGGCACCCTCCTGAGGGCCTACCTTTAAGTAGGCATCCTTTTTGTAATTGTTTCTCACCCTCACGGAGTGATCTGCAGAACGACATCAGAAAGTATATGAGGGCAACAGGCGTGTGTACGCCATTATGTGAGAGCCAGAGAACGTGTCTTGGACCATGTGACGCTCAGGGCCCGAAATCGGCGCGCGGACGTCTTTGGAGGCAAAAGAAAACAATTTATAAAGCTTTTACTTTTTTTTTCGGAATAGACATGCAGATTGCGACTCGTCTCTCATTGGCTGCAACACTGCAGTGACCTTTTCACAGCCGACATAACATTTGCTCGAATCGACGTGAAATGCGGTGCGAGGTGTAGACTGCAGCCGCCTCAAAAACCGTTTGTTCTGTAATTTTTATTAGTATTACGAGAGCCTCAGCTGGCATCTGAAATGCATGGCGTGTTTTTTCGTGCGAACGTTGAGAAACGCCTCATGCGGCAACCAGGCTCCTTTCTCGCGCTTCTTTCTCGACACGCTGTGCCATCTAGTGGCGTCGCCGAGAAGCCCGTGCGTGGCCTCCGAACCGAGAAACGTGGCGCACGAGGAACTTCGAACGCTTAAAATACACGGTATTTGGGGTAGCGCCAAACTGACACGGCACGGGGAAAAAAAAGACGCAATACCACAGAAAGAACTGTTTTCTTAGAATTGTTTCCTCGCTTGCCGCACAAGCAGTGGCCCACACTAAGTGACTGAGGTTGTCGAGAGGGTCATTAAATTGCGGCACATACTCAATGCGTTCACGGCGCGCAGCTCGCTAAAAGGCTGGCATCAAAGGCGTTCTTTGAAAATGTGACGTTCATTTGTGACGCAGCCTGTTAATGCGTCTGATTGTGATCGTTGAGGAACCCATGTGACGGGTTCGACTTTGCTCAGCGTCGGATAAATTTCGGGCAGTCTTTTTCGCCATTGTAGAGGTGGCACATTCCCAGTGGCACATATACCTATCTACCCAAGAAGGCATCAACGCATTCATTGAAGAGCGGCTCTTACATACTGGCACAACATACCCAGTGACCCAAGTTTGCATCAAAGGGGTTCGTTGAAGACCACTGCAGACCGCGTGGCACATACCCAACGCTTCAAGTCTGCGTCAGACAGTTTTTTCTATCAGCGGTACTTACCCGGTCCCGCATCCTATAAAGATAGATAGATAGATAGATAGATAGATAGATAGATAGATAGATAGATAGATAGATAGATAGATAGACAGATAGACAGACAGACAGACAGACAGACAGACAGACAGACAGACAGACAGACAGACAGACAGACAGACAGACAGACAGACAGACAGACAGACAGACAGAAAGTCGGACAGACAGACAGACAGCAGACAGACAGACAGACAGACAGATCCCGGCATCAGAGTAGATGGCGCCAGAGTAGCGCGCGTCGTCTGTTCACCGATGACGCCACCCACACCATGCACGGAAACAAAGCGCTGCATGAGCGGAGATCTGTGTGCAGCGACTGCTATGAATCGCGCCCACACGCCACCCACGCACTGCCTCTCGCGATCTCCAGATTAGCGAGGCAGTCGCGACACGCTTCGGTCCGTTTCCAACGTGTCGCGCGAGACAGATCGTCCGCGCCAGCCAGTATATATCGCGAAACGAAAACGCGTGTAGAGCTGCGCTCAAATTTCGGATTAAGGAGTATCGAAATCGTCGGCGGTTTTTTTTTTGTATATTACCTTACCGCAGTAGGTGCACCGCAAGTCTTTCTGATCGATCTATTGATTTGCGACCACAGAGATGCTGGCGTCGGTGAGTGCGCGCAGCGAACGTGCCCACAACGAGACGGTCTTCCTCATGGGACACTTCCACCAGCAGCACGTGATCGGGAACGGCGAGCGAAGCACCATGAAGTTCCGAGCTGGCTACAAATACAAGATCGCCACCTACCAGGTGCCCACACCGCAAAAGAATTTACACCCTTCATAGTGAATGCATGGGGACGTAAATCGATTGACAACCCGCACCCTTACACACAACTCACACGCCGGTGTAAGCGTGTGAAAAGGGTGTAAGGGTGCGAGTTATATGCGGATTTACACCCTCATTCACTTTTCAGGGTCCAAATTATTTTACAGTGCTTGACGTCACACTGCCTCTGGCCGCTAATATATTCCTGAGCGTGGAGTGCGATGATATTGCTTGACACAATGACTGACGCTGTATGGAATAGGGACGTAAGGGTACATTCCAAGAATAGTTGCGCCTTCAAGGGTTGGCCCATGCCATTGTACCTTTAAGGCTATAAAAAGTTTACTGAACAGAACAACGAGCCCAAACTGAAACCCGCGTTCAGAGAAGGCGTAGTTGAAAACTGCGTATTACTTCTGACCAGCATGGTACGGCGAGAATGACAATGCAATGGCTGTTTATTTCATGCAATTTTAGTGTCGTCGCTCGCAGCTTCATCCCTCTAATAGTCGCCAAACAAGAAGATTTGATTCGATCTTACCCTTTAGGTGTAAGGGTGTTAGCTGTCCATGGGGAAAACTAAGCGCCTATTATACACCCACCAAAGTGTTAAAATAGTTATGTGTGCATATACTCTGTTTCGCTATAAGGAGTTTCGCAATAAGGGAGTTTAATGATTTAGCGCGAAAATAGTCAATGCAGAAGGAACGGGCGATGTAAGCGTGTCTACTAGTTTCGCTGGTTATTTAGTATGAACTTAATAGTTAAGCGCCTAATATGCAAACAATAATAGTGTGCCTAGTGGAATAAACCACAGCAGGCGTCGACCAACCAGGAGCTCAGTAACGAACCTGCGGCTAAGCACGCGTGCTTAGCCGCAGGTTCGTTACTCAGGGTCAGTGTCGTCGGCTCAATTTCGCGCACATCATTCATTTGTACACGCTTTTACATCCATTGCCACACCGCGTGCTGTCAAACAGAGCACAAAAAATATTTTTGTGGCGGCAGCTTGGCGGAATGGCTAAAAAGGTTTCGGCAACAATTACTGGCATCACTTTGCTCACTTATTCGCTCATACTATATATGGGTACAATGTGCTAAAAGTATTCTGGTACAGCAGCAGCTGCAACGTATCTAGCACAAGTAGTAGATAGTAACAACGTTACAAGTCAGAGGGTAATATGAATGCAAAAGGCCAAGTAAGGGCACTAAAAGATATACGTCGTGTATACTTTAAATGTGCTATGTATACAGTGCGTCCGTAAAGTCATGGTGCACTTTTGACCAGTCACATGAAATAAAGAAAAAAAACTAAACAGAAATGCGATATCCTCGCCAAATAAAAGGAAAGCTCTCCAAGTCTCATACCTGTTCAGTGCAGTTCGATGTGGCCTCCTTTTGTTGCCTATATACACACATCCAAACGATATTCAATTTCTTCCCACACACGGTTAAGGACGTCTGCATGGTGTAACAGAGCGAATAACGGCTATGATTTTCTGTTTTAAATGATTAATGCCGTTGATACGTTCACTGTACACATGTTGCTTCACATGACCCCACAAGTTCGCGGTGCTGCGTCATCGCCTGTGTGCGCACACCGCTGCACATCATACTACAGAAACTAGGAGAGTTTTCCTTTCATTTGGTGAAAATTTCACATTTCTACCTTGCTTTGTTGCTTTCCTGAGACCGGTCAAAATTGCACCATGACTTTACGTCATTTTTTGATAACACTACGCACAAAGTCGGTCACCTTAGCGAAAAAGTAACAAAACTTTGTTCGCTTGCTGCAGTTGAGCAGTGTTACAAAATGAGTGCTTTGCATTCAACAGTGTCTTATCGCCGTGCTCCCTGCACGCTATTGGCGGGAGCGGAGCGTGTAGATCGATCGTACAGATGATTAGATATTCCTTTCAGACCAACAGCCATTCCCTGCCGTACCCGTACGAGACGATGTGCAGCGACTACGTGATGCTCTCCAAAAAGCTTGGCTACAAGCACTACATCATGCAGTCCGAGGTGAGGGCGTCGCACATTTGCGTGTGGATTTAATCCGTTTTGTGAGCTCTTCGTTCATTCCCCCGAGAAGTGTACCTCGGCAGGCCAGCATACGCACCCGGGCCTTGAAATGGCGAAATACGCGGCGGTAGTTTTAACGCGACAGCGTTACAGTCCCCGTATACCTCAGAAAATCCGGCGTCGGCGTTCCGCGTCCGGCGTCGGACGTCGTTTCTGCAAAACGATTTTTCGAACCAGTCATACCCAGGCCCAACATGTGGAGCAAGAAGGTTACTGAACTGATTCAATTTCACGAGCTAAAATACGTGACAAAAAATCGTAAAGTACGACTTACACGCAACCTTTAGAAATGATAGTGTAGGATTGTAATTTGGACTATAGGAGAAAGCATCATTCTTTTTTTGAATTTCCCGCAGATTTCTTGGGAATTCGCCCTCTACATCTGCAGAATCGTGCATGCGCATTTGGAGTCCGTAAATATAACTGCGTCGGTGGCACGTGTAGGCGTGCGTTCAATACGGCTCTGTAATGATTGCTGTGAGTCCGGCCCTGTGACATATATGCACTCTGTATGGAGGTTGGGGTTGTTACTGTCTACAACAGCTATTGCTGAGGCCATATCATTGGCGCTGGCATGGGTATTATAAGTGTGCTTCTTATCGTACGCACTCTTTACCTGCGACGCGTGGCGTGTTTCTTTGGGGTCCGTGTGCTTGGGAATGAACGCGATGTTTAGAAGTGCTGCTGTTTTCGGCGGTATGGTGCGCAGTTCTGGTGACTGCGTTGTCGTGGATACGAAGCCCGGGAGTGACGGGTTTTCTCTGTACGGATGCGTTCCCAAGAGCCCGATCTCTTGCTGTCTTCTGTGCACGCTGATATGGGCCCCTCTAATGTGTTGCAGCTTCCTGTGTTTGTCAGTGCAGTTGCGTGCGCTGCGTTGATGGGCGCCCCCAGGGCTAATTTCGTGGCCTCACGTATATGACCGGGTCCAGCTGATGTATCTCCTTTTTGTTAAGGTTGATGTACGGAACGTGATGTCTGAGCCTGGACACCAGTAACGCGTTCCTTAGTTTGTAGCACGCCCTCTTAATGGAGTCTCTTATATATGTTGGATGAGCGCTTCATCAAGTGAATCACTTGTTCACCTCGTTTCAGAAGGCCTGGTGGCTGCTCCTCCGCCGTCCTTTTCAATACGAAGGCCGAGGATCCGTATTTGGCGTGGTTGGGACACGCGCGTTCGTTCGACGTGACTGCTATGTGGCGTGGAATAAATTTGTCGCATGCCAAACAAGCATGGAGGCCGTTCATATCTTCGTACTCCCCTTCTCTCTCTCTCTCTCTCTCTCTCTCTCTCTCTCTATATATATATATATATATATATATATATATATATATATATATATATATATATATATATATATATATATATATATATATATATATATATTCCCGCCTCGTCCCCCCCGTGCAGGTATCTTAACCGTAACTAGGGTTCTTGCCACCCTAACATAACTACATCGATCGGTTAACCTCCCCGCCTTTCTGACTATCTGTCCGTTCGTTCGTCCGTCCCGCCTGCCTGTCTGTCTGTCTGTCTGTCTGTCTGTCTGTCTGTCTGTCTGTCTGTCTGTCTGTCTGTCTGTCTGTTACCAGTTTGCCCCCGTTGGGGCTTATCTCGTCCACAATTAACAATAGGGAAGTTTATATCAGGTGTATAGAGCTTAGGTCGCCCTAACTTAAGCGACTGTTTTGCGTTGGTGGTCTGGCCCCCCGGGAAGGTGCTTCAGAATAGGGTTCCCGGCTTGCGTTAGCGCAACGCGTCTATAGCGCCCTTCCTGCACGCGGAAGGAAAATGAAAACATTATGCCAGATAGAGAGAGAAAAAAAGGAAAGCATGAAATAATGCAGTCCGTAATATTTTACAGGGTGAAAGGTATACCCGAGAGTTCATTATCTTCAATGAGGAGGCGTTGACGCGTTTTTGAGATTCTCGCGGCGACGTTGAGACCACGCGTAAAGCAGATCTGGGGCGAAAACCAAAACCCAAAGGTATACCGTCTGTGTTCCGCGCATGCGCGGTGACTAGACGCTAGTCGTTAAGGGCCCCCTATCTTAAAAACAGCCTAATAATTATCAGCTATCTTGCGCGAATTTTTTTCTTCAACGCTGCGCGGCCGGTGCTGGCCAAGAATCACACGCGTCATAATGTTATTGACAAGAAAGTAGCGAGCGCAGAGTTTTCAAGAAAGGAAACGGAAGCAAACGCAGATGACGATCATTGTTTGCGGTCAAGATACGTACGCCCGAAAGGGTACGTGTAAACTAACCTGAGCTAACCTGACCAAGAGTGCAGGCCACACTGCCATGTTGGCAAAGCGCATGTCCTATTCGTAACAATTATCGATTAATGCGTTCGCAGTCACGATTTATGAAGGTTTGGATCTCCAGTCTGCAACTCCAGCTTGCAGCTATTTAAATTCTTCGTCGTTTCCTCTATGGGCTCTAATCAAGTAGAAGTCGCTGTCCGGAACGGAATCTCGAAATGGAGAGGTATCTCGAAAGCCAGGGGAGAGTCAAAGGCTGCGCCACGGTGCCCTGCATGCGGACCGCTCATCGCTCTAATCCACTATATGCTCGCAGCAGGTGATCGCTTCCTGGCAATAAAAATGCTTCCTAAACGAGAGAGAGAGAGAGAGAGAGAGAGAGAGAGAGAGAGAGAGAGAGAGAGAGAGAGAGAGAGACTTCGTGAAAAAGTTCAGTGCCCTTCCATTCTGTGAAGAAGGATGACCAGCGAAGCTGCGTATTTGGGCCTGGCGAACTGCACCTCCGCCGCGGGTTGGCCCGGCATTGCATTATCTTCGGGATCGGCCCACGTATAGGGAGTTTTGTGTTTACACACGGGCACGATCCTGGGGGAACAAGCCTTTAACAGCTTCGCTGTAATTCGCTGTAAAGTTTGTTCCGTGCTTGTGTTTCTACATTACGTAATTAATGACGAAGATGAACGTCAGAGCAGTGGAACAAGACGACGACGCTTGAGCCAATCCGGATGAGGACAGTTTTTTGTTAACACACCGTCCTGGGAGAACTAGCCCTTAACAGTTTCGCTGTAAAAGAAGCCTGTTGTTCCGCATTAATACGCTGCTAAAGAAAGGTTGAAGGGTACGCTAAATGTGCGATTGCCCTTGCGAACAAGAGAAGCAACGTCTTCGACGCCGTATACGTGAAAGTTATCGCGATCGTCGTGCGGCAATGAGTGAAGAAAGTTCCTGTAGTAGTTATTTCCGATTATCACCAAATTCAGCGATAGGATTTTTGTAAGCGCGGTTAAAAATTAAAGCGGTGCGGTAATGCAGCAGCATTCCATGTAGCTATTTCTGACTAATGATCATTGGCGATAACTTATACAGGAATTTCATCCCCGTAGCATAAACTTAACAACGTCAATGCATATATATTTAAAACTATAATAATTTGAAAAAAAAAAAAAAGCTCCCCGTCGGGGAATCGAACCCCGGTCTCCCGCGTGACAGGCGGGGATACTGACCACTATACTAACGAGGAGGACGTCTGCTGTTGGTTTATATTCTAATTATATTCCGATTATGCCGTAAACGTAAAATGTGACATTATGCATTGTTGGTTTTTTTTTTTTAGGAATGTTCGGAAAACTGTCTCATGGAACACTGGCTGCAAAACTGCCGTTGCAGCTCGAAGCTGTACGGCCTGCGACACGAAAGGCACAGGGACCTGTGCGACATCTTTGATCACGGTAAACATCGCGCCGTGGCGCGGTCTTTCCAAGTTTACCTTTTGCGTACTTAGCACACGAGCTGCATTTTGCTGCTGGTAGATATACCAACTGTGTAAGCATTACGCGGTGCCTACGCTCGCGTCGCATGAACGCGTTTCGCTGAATATGAATTGCTATCCGTTACCACTGACGTATAAAAAGCATAGCAACGCGGATATGTTGCGATTGTGGGTTTTTTTTTTTTTTTTCATGCACTCAGTTAACAAGTTATTTTTTCCAGACGGCAGCTAATCTCGATTTCTGTTTGCTACTGCAGCTTGCATGCAATGCGAACGACCTACAGTGTCCTGCGCTGAAGAAACGTGGTGTTGCATCTGTTATGAGGCTGTGGCTAGAGTGTACTTGCGAGTTAATTTAAGGTCGAGTGGCTCAAACGGCGCAGTCTCGCTGAGGCGCCGCGTGTGGAAACATTTGGCGAGGGCGCTGCGAGCGAACTAGATTTTGGTGGAGGCGCACTTCACAGCAAAATCAACGTAATTTCGTTGCGGGCGCTGAGACCGAATGCGCGCGTACGCTCTTATAATGGTTCTTTATTTCAACGACAAATTTATATTGACACCTCTTTGCTACGTATACATATTTTACGCATGGGTTATACAACATGACGCCTTCGATTTTGCTGTGGTTGTCAAGTGCGTCGTCTGCTAGCGAGCGCGCGTTCGTTGCGTGGATGCCGGCGGTCACCTAGTATTTCTCAGCGAAAGTCTGTGCAGTAGAATTTCCCGGATACGCTCTTGTTTGCCGTGACGGCACCCGTAACAAAGTCTACAGCACACTGGACCAAGCGTTAACTACATTATTGAACAACTGCGATTATGCACGCCTTCCTCCCGCGTCGTTCCTACTTTCAATTTATGAAAAAGATAGTTGTTGAATAATGCGTCTTTTCTCCCTCTCTCTCTCTTGATGCTGCGCGCTGAGCTGAATCTCGGAGACTGACACACGTCACGCTTTTTTTGCAGTGCAATGCACCCACCTGATGAAGGTAGGCCAGTGGAGACCAAAGTGCCTTGCAAGCTGTACCCAGCCTTGCCAGTAAGACAAGCACAGCTGCATTCACCCTTTAACGCGAGCGACGTGTCTTCTGTTCGTTGCGAATGCGCCTTGTTCAAAGTGTTATGACGCATAGGTGCACGGCGTTGTAGTAACGGCTGCACCGTCAACGTGGCCATCTGCTTCTTGAAACAATGCACGAATACCCAGACTTAAAGCTATGCCCAGCATAGAGAAAAGCAGGACCAGATAAAAGTTGTTAACGTGCTGCGTATGCAGTGAATAACTTCAGACTGGGCCTGTGGCACAACTTCGAATAATGTGTGTGCATGAGACTACAGGGCATTTGCTCTTGGTGCCACCGTGTCGTCATGTGGCATGTTCACTTTGTATTGTTTTACGTTAGGCATATTTTTTGTTAGGTCTCTGCAAGTATGCTAGACATGAAACAGTCTATGTTCTCGTACCCGACACACCTGCAGAGAGTGCTCGGCACGTATGCGTGGCTATAGCATGGAGCCCACATTCCAAAAGCTTGACAATCTCAATTTACTAATTGAAAATTCTGAATCTGTTCTGCAACTGCGCAAGCTTCGTGATTCTGAACATGCAAGCACAAAGAAACTAAACTTTCCGTGGACAGAGCGAATTGGTGCCTGAAGAGGATATCCCTGTGCTGCACTGCCTTCATACATATTCATGGGAGTCCCAGGTTGGCTAAATGACAGAAGAGAATTTAAGGGCACTAATGGTGCACTTATGTCAAGCTAGATTCGCTAGTTAAGACTTGTGGAATGCAAAAGATGCCATGTCTTATCGTAAGTGGAAGCTTGGTAAAGCAGAAAAATGTGAAGAACGAGAGACCGGTGGCGACGCTACCTTAAAGCTACCATACTAGTTACCCAGCTGTGACATCACAAATCTGACAACATCCGCTTAGGAGTAGTTAAGAGCTGGTTGATAAACAACGATTACATGCGTTTCAAACATACTCAGCTTAGAGAGCTCAGATTTTTTTTTTTTTCTGCCCAGATGCACGAAACTACTTTGAACTTCGCAATTTCTCAAAGACGCTGGCATTGTAGTCAGAGCACAAAGTTTAAAATAGAAAACATTTTATCTTCGTTTCCTCCACTAATCAACCTTCTGCCAAATATTTAAAAACAGTCTGTTGAAGGAATACTTCGTCAGTCTAGGCCTGTTCAGTGTTTCTGTTCTAAGTCCATTTAAAAGCAAGCAGGGGACGTTAAAAGGAAACGCACAAGCACCAGAAGAAATGCGTATCCATGTAGGGACAGGCATCTCTTGAAATACTACCGCAAGTACCCAAAGCTAAGATCAATGCCTTTGCATTGCATGGCCTTCCCATTCACAGAGACCCCCACCACCATCTCCCCCAATTAAGATTAACAAAACAGAATGTTGTAGCGGGCTGTTCTTTAAACGTTATGACAGAAGATGGCATGGCATGTGACTACCTGTTTGAGTATATATCTTGACAGGTAAAATAATTTCTAATGATGCATTTCGGAGTCACACGCTAACCTGCACACTAACCTGCATTTTACAGGGAGATAAGGTACAAGACCTACTCTAATGTGGTTGGCAAGATAAAGAAAAATGCTAGCAGGTAAGAGTATATGATGGCATGAGGTCTTTTGAGTCAATGAAAGTGCCAAGTTTCCTTCACATCAGTAACAATATGTTTCTTCTTCACAGGCTGAACGCTGTTGAATTAGTCATTCAGATGGGCTCAGACAGACGAAAAACAGTCCGTGGCTATCCTAGAATGGAGGTGAGGTCTCTGCCCCGCACCCTTAAGTTGGTCTCCAGTTTGGATGCGTTCACTATTTGTGCAACCTCCAAATGGCAAGAAATTGGCAAAGGCTTGTCGGCAAATGAACTGAAAATTCACGTGCAAATGAACTTGCACGTGAATGGCACAAGATGCAATTGTAAGTGCAAACATTGCGCAGAGAGAAGAAGGCAAGGACATGTTTGATATATCTGCAGTGAGTTGTTCCGAAATTCCTGTACAGACCCCGTCATTGTTGTGCAGAACACACGAGTGAGTGGCCTGGCCCTCTAAGGGAAAGTGAAGGTGTTGATCAAGTAACACTCATAAAAGGCAACGAGCACAGTCTTATAACACGTGTGTGTGTGTGGATGCTTCTGGGTACATGCTTATATCGAACAGAGTACCTGTCACCCAGCCGTTGAAAGCAAACACCGACGCTGGCTGTTCGTGTGCTCTACATAGCAGTGAATGGGTCTGTACATTACGAAGTTAAAACCATGATAAGAGTGCAAAATAGAAACAAGCTATTGCTAATTTACATTCAAGCAACATAGAAAATGCACATCTTTAGGTAGAAACATTTAATAGAACTCACTCTGTCACACAATTTGAAAGCCTGCTTGGCTTTCCCATTGGAAGTACATCGTAGTAAAGTAGCATCCTGGGCAACTGCTTCGTATATGCACTATCACAAAGCATTCATACAACAAGAATACTACTATATCAAATAGGTCTGTGGCTCACATATAAGTAAAAAGCCTCCTTATAAGAAAAAAAAAAATCCTGCTGCTGCATCATACCTCTCTCTCTCTAATATATATATATATATATATATATATATATATATATATATATATATATTATAAGTTGAACATAATGAAAGCTTAAGGGCAACTGAAAGTGATCTTAGGTTTCCATACTGGCTATACCAGATATAAAAATGTCAGGTAGTTTGCAAGATGCTAGATCCAAACAATCTTATTAGGCACTGTGACTGCTCAACCACCACGAGAGAACTGGGGAGTGGAAGGTTCAAACCGATACCTTGGCGGCTTGCATGACCTGTTAAGGGTTTAATCACTACAGCTCCAAGAGCTTACTGGTTCTGTTCTGCAAGGCATCCCATGTTTTCGTTACCCCAACTTCTGTTGCCAAAACTTCAACCCTCCCACACTACTATCTCACAGTCGCACGGCAATAGCTGTTAACCACCATTGTGCTATCAGACAGATCTCACAATTAAACGCTACCTTCTAAACAATGCAAAGTGTTACATTGTGTGCAGAATCTTTAATAAATTTTCGCATATAAAGCACAGCTTAAAAGGCATTTTTGCTCTGTGTTTCAATAGCTTAGTTGGCAAAGAGGCCTATTTGCAGCTATAGCCACCTCTAGGGCTAATCTGATGGAGTGATTAAGCCAAATACTTCCTCAAACTTCGCATCAACCCCACGTCACATGAAGCACCATTGCTACAAACCTCACAGATACTAGCATGTTCCCCTCTGGATGACACTTTAGAAACTCTGCATACATGAATGTCGATGCTGGATGCAACAAAGTGAACTATTTCAAAAGTGGAATTGGTGAACCTTATGACGCGTATTTTCCATCTGACTAGATACCAGGCCTCATCACCTATGTTGAAGGCCACATTGGCATGTGGCTCGGGCTTTCCATACTGGCCATCTCGTCGGCCATCGTCAAGTTTCACCAAAGAGTTGTGCAGCACTTGTTGTCAACCAAGTGAATGGAAGTCGACATACAGACGAGTGCAATGGGAGGGCACATACACTCGCACAAAGAGACCGGCAGAGGGTGCATTGGAGACACCAAACTTCCAGGAAGCAGAGATTAAAAAGATTTCTTGTAGTGTCAAGTGTATAAAAGTGATTAAAAAAAATTTTACATGCACAACAGGCTTCGCGTTGTGGAGTTGGGGGTGGGGGTGGGGGAGGAGTGGACAATGTATAGGCGTAACAAGAACATGTGTAACAAGCTATGTTTTCCACGCACATTCTTGCTGAAAGCTCTACTTAAAACATTGGTTTGTTATGCAAACTCTGTTATTCCGTCATGTATACCACAGCACCACTCTACTAACGACTCCTGTTATTCAATTGAAGTCCTAGAATGCTAAGCTATGATTTCATAACGATTTCAAGGCCTCAATAAACAAAAAACAATGTTGTCTTGCATATGACGTATGTTCCAAAGGCCAGAGTGGGCATGTGCGCATTTGGCAGTTAACAGGGTATCTGCCTTATCAACCCAGGGCAGTCATGTCCTATAAACAAGCACACCACTTGGGGAACGCTATCGCACCAGATAAGCTACTACTGCTTAGGTGAGTGCAGAGCCTTATCAAGAGTGGACCAACACTGTACAGGATACATATCTGTAGATCTACACAGCGTGTCGAAATAAAAACACACTCTAAACAAAAAGGATACACACACACACAAATACTGCTGATTGGCATCAGCGGAAAGGTTTAGGATTACGCAGGTACCATACAAACAAAAAGAAAGCTGCCTCCAAATAAGATCTTGAGAAAGCATGTAAATATCCAGCTGTGTGGAGCATTGTCACTTTGCAATACAGAAGCAATAAGAGATAGCACAATGAAGTGCACAGTACAAAAATCCAATCTACTAAAGCATATTTCCTTTGTTCTCATATTTTACACATTGCACATGTTAAGCATCTTGCAAGTCGACATGGTGCACTGAGAATGACGGCACCGATTAGATAAAAATATGTTACGAGATTTTTACACTCTATACATTTGTCAGATGCATGCATTTATTCATGTAGGCACCAGTGCGAAATAAAAAGCCATGTTAAAAATTTTTTGTCATTTGCATTGAGAAGCGCAAAGATAGCTCAGCAGTTCAGTAAAGCTGCTGCCTATATCGACGGCTTTCTCCCTCTTTGTCAGAAATTGATCAAAACCATTAAAGTTTAAAAGCTCTTTGTCTGCAGCTCATTTAAGCCCTTGTTCGGCACAAGTAAAAATGGCCTTGCCACTACTGTCCGAAGATCTGTTGTGCCATGGCTCAAGAGGCAAAGACAGAGGCACTGTCGGCTGTCACGTCTGCCCCGGAGCAAAGCACCATTCCCTGCTCCTGCTCCTTCCGCTGACGCCTTCGCTCGCACTTCGGGCAGACTCGACCGCTGTCTTCGATGCAGGTGCGGTGGTGCACTGCAAAGCACGCACTGCAGTGATAGGTCGCATCCGTATCGAAGGCGTAAATGACAGCAGGGTCCCGGCAGATTTCACAAATGAAGCCCTTTGCTGCACACAAGTTGCAGTCTAGAACGTGGCCACGGGCAAATTTGATCGCCTTCTCTAGAGTCCGCTGCAGAGTACCTGACGGCACCTGTAGGAGGTCGAAGGTGGAGTACAGGTGAATGTGCTCATACAGGTGTTCCCTAGGCCAGATGAGCTTTCGAAGTGCACTGGACGCCGCCTCAGAACAAGTCTGAAGGTAAGGCCGCAGGAAACCCAGCTGCGAGCGAAGAACCTGCGTTGCAGCCAGCTCGGGAACAGCATCGTACAGCGAAGGGTTCAGTATCCTAAGGTCTAACAGAGGCTCGGCTTCGTACTTCTTCAGCAGCTCTTTAGCCTCACGGCTGACAGGGTGCTTGCGGAAGTCCCAGTTGTGAATTATGCGGGCTGGAATCACATTCGCCTCATTGCCGCTACACTCCGGACAGTACGAGTAGCCATCGTAAGAGCACACTGAGCTTGCGCCATAGATCATGCCAATAGGGCAGTTACAGCCTCGACAGGCATATCCCTGCTGGTCGAGGCCTTTTTCTTGCTGAATGTGGCCCATCAACGAGAGTAGCTCATTTGTCCGAACGTCAGGGGCCCTCTCTGTTGGAACCACCTCGAAGTCTGCCAGGTCATCAAGGGAGTCTGCACTGGAACGCTGGTCTTCAGCCTTTACATTTGCATTGCCTGGTACAGCCTAAAATGTAAATACAAAAAGGTATGTACCATCAACACATACTGTCACAGTAAAATGATTGCCAACTGATGGCAATCTTTTACTGTGATGTTACATGTCAAGTATACAGTGCTCACGGATTGAAATGCGACACTGTGAGCATGTGGCCGCCGGTACATGCAGCGCCGCTCATGGAAGCAAGGTGTTGCATTGTGGTATACCGCGACAGTGAGAGCATTTTGGGCGTACGGCTACTGCTTCCGGCTGCCAGTGAGTGGGACTGTGGTTCTCCGCAGTGCCAGCAGGGCGCTGCAAGCCTGGCACGCTTGCATGCTGACAGTTTCGCGACATTGTCTGCTCGCGTGCTGTTGTTAGGCGTGGCCTTCCGATGCGGTGCATATGCTGTGCAAGTATGGCATCATTATGTTCATCTGAATGAAACGAACGTCTGCACGACAGAATAGCACACTTTATTCCAGAACGTAAACTTCTAGAAAAAAAGAATGTTTGCTATTCCTTCGTGCAGACGTTCATTTTATTCAGATGAACGTAACAGTGCCTTGCACACAATATCTGCCGCATCGAAAGGGCACGCGTAACAAGAGTGCCTGAGCAGAGAATGTCGCAAAAAAAGTGGCGGCGTGCACCGCTGAGCGACTGGTGTCAGCGGCGCACCAGGAACCACAGTCACTGGCAGCCGGAAGCAGTAAGCGTACGCTCAAAACGCCCTCAGTGTTGCGTTTCAATCCGTGAGCACTGCACATTAAAGTGAAAAACATTTATGAAGGCTCAATGGAACGTGGAAACCATTTTTTCAAGATCATGAAAGTCAATGAAGACTTTAGACAAGACATTTATTTCTGGCCCATTGCTCCATGCCAGTGATAGGCCCTGCGCACACGTGAATGGTGTGTAGGGTTCACGAGAGGTGGGACCCCACAGTGGGTACACTCAAAACATAGCGCCTTCCAAAAATAAACTATAGACAATGGTAGACCTTGCCTGGCTTTCTGTGCACGGTCTGATGGCCGACGTGATGAGGTCCCTCATCTCTGGCGTTCCGCACACCTGCTGGTTGATGTTCTGCGTGTAGCTCAGCACCAGAGAGTCGTAGCTCTGCTGTTCCAGGTCATCCGAGCCGTCCGACTTGTCGGCAGTCGCAGCTGGCGAGCCCACGTCCTCGTACTCGTCCTCGAACGGAGAAGACCAGCCCTGAGTCGGGTCCAGCACGTTCCCGAAGGACCTCCGCGACTCGTGCGGGAACTTGTCGAGCACGTCGAAGTCCGGCACCGACGCCGGCGACCCGGAGACGTCGGCCGCCGTCACCGCGCTGCCTTCGTTCGCGTCGAGGTTCAGGGTTCGCAAGAGTTCGCGCACTTGTGCCGCGCTGATGCTGCTTCCGGCCGAAGCCGCCACGGCGCCCTCGTGTTTGGGCGACGACGGGGGTTTGATTTCGATCACTTTCGTCTGCTCCGGCGGCGCATCGGGGTTCGCCTCGCTCGAGGAAGACGCGCCGGCGCACGGTGTCTCCGCAGCAGCGGGTAGCGAGGCGCCCGCCATCGCGACGTCGACGCCGCTGTCGCAGCCGACGCCGTGCGCCTGCTTCTGGGACTCCGAGGGTGGCGGCTCGCTCGCCTGGATCGCGATGGAGGACGTCATTGCGCGGCTCGAGCTCACGGACAGCTTGCTGCGCATACGCCTCGACTGGCCCGCTTCGTGCTGGAAGAAGTCGGCGACGTCGTACGCGGGCATCACGGGCTCCATTCGTTCGGCCGACTTTAGCAGGCCGGCCAGCTGCAGCGGCATGGTGTTCCAGCAGTTGAGAGCGGCGCAGTTCACGGGTAGCCCGAACGAGTAACCCGAGAGACCCTCGAGGAAGTGTTTCACGATGTCCGGCTGCTCCCGGTCGGCCATGTACGCAGTTTGGCGATAGTAGCAGCGCAGTGTCTTCGGGTCCTGTATCATGGCCTCGACGTAGCTGACAAGCAGGGACTCGTTCAGCGCGAGGCGAAGCCATGCTCGGCAGCGCCCAATGTCTGTGCTGATCTGGTTGAGACCGGCGATTTGAGCTAAAACGTCCTTGTGCGAGTAGACCATTGCCACGGGCCAGAAGTCGGGCGTCGGCAGCTTCTCGGTGGAGCTGTTGCTGAACACGCTGGACATCTTCTTGACGATGTTGTCCTTGAGGCCGTGGATGAAGATGGCCTCGAGGCAGAAGCAAACCCTGGAGACTGCCTCGCCACCCGTGACGACGGGATCAGCGGTGACGAGTTCCTGCTGTAAGTCGCGCACGCAGCCAGCGAGTTGTTTGGTCAGCGAGCGCTTGATGACAATGTCCCGCGCCGCTTCCTCGATGGTCGGGGACGTCGCCTTTTTCCAGAGCGGGACCATTTTGACACCGAAGCCCACGTCCGACTTGTTGAACGCGAAGCCAAGTGCAAGGGCTGTTCGGCGCTTCACTTAAACGTCCCCTAACGATATCAAAACCCGCATGCCGACGACGCGAGCGTGTTCTATTTACACTGCGCCCATCTCTGATTATCGGCCAACCATCTTCCAAACTTTTTCGCGCATGCAGCGCCCTCTAAAAACATTGATGTTTCGTTTTCTTTCAGTGCATACCTAAAAAAAAAGTAAACGCACAAGACATCTACCTGAGTTCTTTAAACAAAAGTGTTGACACTTATTTAGCAATTTGAGGCAAGCAATAACTATTACTGTGTTAAAATGTGCAGAAATTGCAACAGTTGCAGCACGGTCGCATTAGCACCAACGACAACAGCGCTTCGTCGGCTCCGTGGTGTCATGTAGTGAAGTCAGCGAGCCGCATCATCCATTGGATGTTCCGCGCAATTATCGCCGAACATTCCCATCGGTTTTATCAAAATTCCCGAGTGCTCCGTCGTTTTGCCCCCACCGCCAACACATGCGGCGGTGATGCGATCGCGCTGCGCCGCGGAAGTCGCGGTGAAAACGTCGCATTTCGCCCGAGGGCACCGAAGAGTCACCGCGCGCTTTAACGGACGCCGGTGACTTGAGTGGCAAACACAGCTGATTCAACTCGCCGAGGTAAACACATCGCAATGCCATCCTTCCTGCCCAACCTTTTCGACGCCGCTGCCGGACTGCTACCTCTGAGCAAATACCAATACTCTGGAAGCACGCCTGGTAAATCGCAGCTTAATTAATCGCATTGTTATTTATGCGCCGTGCGCACTTATCTGAAACCGTACGATCGGCATATCCGAGATAATCGCTGCGTGTGCGCGTATGCAATATACCCGAAAGGACCGCGTGTGTTGCAACCGCTGAGAGGCAGAACAGTCGCTCAAGCGTCGCGCACATTTTGTACGTGGGCAGTCGTGCGTGTGTAATATATGTGGTGCGCGTCTTCTCCTTTCACAGAGATGTTTGCTGTAACGCTCTTGGGCGGCTACATCGTAACGTCGCTGATACTCTTCAAATACCCGCACCTTTTGCATCGAAGAAAGCAGTTGAAGTTCCCCTGTCGACATATCAGCCATCGCGGTGGTGAGTTGGGGCGTCAAAACTGTATCGTATGACGCGCGATGTAGCACGTTATTTGTTGTTTTAGTGGGAACGAACTTATTTAAGTGGAATTATTAAATAAAAAAAAAGGAAGTACTACGACAACAATTAAGTTTGTCGCAGTTTTTGAGAAGTCTTTCTCGTGTTTGGTTGCTAATTAAGCTTAGGAAAATTTCAGCTAAATGTTATACGATTTCATGATTCCTCGGCTGCAGGTCCACAATTGAGATGTGTGCTCTAAACTGAACAATTAAGGGTTAATTGATGAAACATTGTTGATTAGCTAACGTCAGTCTGTGATTTGACGTGCAAGTAATGTCTTGTCTCTTCAGGTAATCCAGCTATAGCTGATATGCGACGGAGTTGTGTGTGCTATGTGTACCAGGCGATTTGTAATAGCTTTGTTCCCAGTAAGAAGAGAGAAAAAAAAGGATTTGTTGTAGCTGGTGCTGTGCGTTCCTAAAGCAGCCAACACCTCTCCTGGTCATAGCCATGCACATTACCACTCTTCTGTTGACCACACCCTAACAAAATATATATCTCGATTGTCCAGGATCGGCGGAGAACTTGGAGAACACAATCTCAGCTTTCAGACAGTGAGTAAAGTACACAAATCACGTGCTAGTTTTTCTTTAATCTACATAACTCTAACTTAGTCACTCTGTGCAGCGCGTTGAAGGTTGGCACAGAGCTCATAGAACTGGACGTCCAGCTGACAAAAGATGAAAAAGTGGTCGTCTGTCACGACTCCATCCTGCTGCGGTGTGCAGGTGTAAACAAGAGCATATCGGAACTCAACTATGATGTAAGCAACCCATTAATTTTTTGTTCTGTTTCTGTGGCATATTTGGTCTTTGTCACTGTGCTCCACCTCAAGCATTGCATCTATTTCTGGAAGCCTTTTGAGTAAGCACAGCTGCTTAAAGTTATTTTCTACAAAATTCATGACAGAATCGAATTTTCTCATTGCCTGGGCACAGCCTGCAGCTGACATGTGCACAGCCTAGGTTGCACACGCAAAGTAAATGTCTGGATTCTTTGCTTCCTGCTTAGAGCTGCGAGGATATTTAGCTTCGTCATGGTGTTTAGGGTCTGAAAAATTCGGTGAGCAATTGCACAAGGACGTAGCTCCCCTAAGCAGAAGCAGGTAGTTTAGGATTTGGTTAACAAACTCATTATTAATGTCGGCTAGCAGCTTGAGTCAATTTGCGTGATGATGATTATGCAAGAAGGGAGGTATCACATTTGTCATAGGGGATGAGCAAAACGAGAACAAGGTGAAAGCAGGAGCCAACGTTTTGACAAGTGGACTTGTCTTCTTCAAGGCAACATATGCTTCTAGCTGGCTCCTAACATGTATAACCACTAACATACTAGAATGCTACATTTTTGTGACTATAGCACTGCTGTCATTTGCACAGAGTAACTGTGGATATCTTACCATTACAGAAATCAACCTGTAAGCTTGTCAGACACCGTTGACACACTGGCTAACTCGCATGCGTTGACACATGGTTGACAGACGGCCGGGCCCCTGGCCTTGTGCACAGCATTCCTTTATTCTCAATTCGACACGCTAACACACCTTCGCTCGTTGCCGCACCCACCCGCCTTACACCCTCTCCCCTTCAGAAGAACCCCACATATATATACTGTATCGAGTAAAGCATGTGTTGCCTTGTAGAAGACAAGTCTACTTGTCGAAACGTTGGCTCCTGCTTTCACCTTGTTCTCATTTTGCTCATCATCTTGAACTCGCATCTCCCGCCTTCCCCATGTTTTCCCTGCATTTGTCATAGGGACACTCTAGAGCATGCATTTGTGCAGCAAGTTTGGTGCAGGTAGAGCACTGTTGCACAGTCATTTTCAAGCATGCTTTGCCTCAATACAAAAGTACTCGCATCATGGTTTGCCTTTTGATTGCACTTTTAAAGTTCGATGTGGAGTCGTTTCAGTAAGGCTCTCGACCAACCATAGGCACAATGGGGCATTTGTTGGTGTTCACTTCATGCAGGTGTAGTTGTAACGGTGGCACACTATGGTATCAGCTTTGGTCATCTCTGCACCTGCAGTCTTAAAGAAGGCTATACAGAGCCCTTGTTTGTAAATTATTGCTAATTATCTTTTTATGCAGCACACTTTATTTTGTTGCCTTCTGCTCTACCCCAAATGATTTATTGAAGCTAGTTACTTAAAGCACAACTTCTGAGCATGTAGCGCACAGGTGCAGTACAGATTTGACCGCACTTGAAAACTATGAGCACATAGAACTTCATGTGTTCAATGTTGAAACATCTTTTGTTTCTACATAAGCCTCACACGTGTAGCAAAGTGGCTTTCACAAGCATTGTTTTGCAATCTGGCCTTGAAATGTTAAATGTTATATTTTTAATGTTTGACAGAAATAATGTTTCTATCTGCTTTTTATTTTCTTCTTTTTACCAGGAACTGCCACCATTGAAGCCAAGCTTACAGGTTGATTTCTGCAATGGTAAGATATCCACAGTTATTCTGTGCAAATGCCAGCAGCGCTGTAGTCACAAAAATGTGACATTCTAGTATGTTAGTGGTTGTAAATGTTAGCAGCCAGCTAGAAGCAAAAAACGGGGGCTGGGGGGGGGAAGGGAGGTATTCTACAGGTGCTTCGCAGATTGTGAGGTACATTGAAGCAAGGACGAGACACCCGGGCAGAGCAGGATGTGTCGCGGGGCATCCTGTTATGTTTTCGAGTATTTATGTCAATGTCCTTACCTTTTTTTTATACTTACTCTCATTTTTTTACGTTCCATGTGCAAGCAGCATGCCTCGGTTGAGAGATAGACAGTACTACAAGCACTTATACATCAGCCACGTCGAGGTATCAGCGAACATCAGCTACTAACTCGCTCAAAATGATCTTCTAAGCTTGCAGCACAATGTCTGTTTTGTGAAGTCCATTGACTGTTCTTGTGCAATCTGCCAAATAAGGGCAGTAGTGTTTCAGCTTAATTTTAATATTGCTTGTACATTTAATCAGTGTAAGTGCATAGCACCTGCCACAGTGGCTCGGTAGCCTTGACGTTTTACTACGGAGTACAAGGTCGAGGGTACAATTCCCAGGCTTTGTTCCTTTGCCTGGTTATGTTATGATCAATGACCAAAGGTGTTCAGCAAGGCTCTGCAACTTCTGTATAATGGATATCTTGAGATTGCCGAGGATGATGAGGCACTGCAGGAGCGTTAAAAGCTTTCACTAGCTTGGAAGAGGTCCACCTGATTCTGCTTACAAGCACTCAGTAGCTAAATACCTTAACCCCGTTTCTTGTTGCACACTGGTTTTCTTTGTAGCTTCGTGTTACTGTAGGATGGATGACAATTTTCCATTTCACAAAACTTTTCCCATTGTAAAAATTACAGTTTGCAACTACTGCAATATTTCCCACCAAGCATGCTAAACAGGTTTCAATTCACGGACAAAGCTTCACATGCTCTATGAAAGAATGCTATAGCATTAAGAATGCTGCGTTAAGTGTACTGTTTAATAACTTTCCTGTATAGCGTCGAGAAATGCTTGTTTGTAATGTGAATCTGTAGACTTTTTAGTTGTTTCTCTTTGCTTGTTGCTGCCTTTGTGTTTTGAAGGGCCAGTGGGGCCAGTAAAGCTGCCGTAATGCAGGTTTTCCCCCACTATCCCTTAGTGTCAACAAACTTTATCTGAAAGTCGGCACCTTGTCTTGTCCCTTCCTCCATGTATACATGCTTGTACTGTTTAGGCACAGTGAATTCATACTGACTAGCTCTACCTTCAATGCTCCCACCATCCTTGCCATTCAGGTATGACTTTGGCATGTACCAGTATGGTAAAACAAACTTCAAAACCTTAGGAATTTCTGCAGAAACTGATTTGTTTACTCAGTGCTGCATCATTCTTACTTATTGCCATCTGCCGTTACCTTTTCTTTTTTTAATGAGACAGCATGAATGGCTCTGCGTTGCGGAAAATCCTGTGTCGGCGTAGGCGCTGGCGTCGATGGCCGAGGAAATCATCTTGAACCACGCACATTCTGCACGGCACTAAAGTTGTTCTTCTATCACTAAAGTTGCTCACACCTCGTCTTACATTCTTTACAAAGTTATTCTTTGGAATTTTGAGAGTGGCAGCCCACAAACAAATGTCATAAAACAAAACACCGACAGCACATGCCTTTTATGTTAGATCTTCTCAGACTGAAATATCAAAAGTGTGAAAGAATAACAGAGGATCGGCGCACGCAAGAAGCTGCATTTCTACCGGAAAGCTCGCCTTTGTGCATAGATTTCGCCGCCAGTGTTTCCCCGTAAACATTACCGTTACATAAGCTGCAGTTTCCCGGAAGGGTGAGATGCAGTCAGGGATCTTTGAATGCTATCGCGTTCCACTCTTAAAGGGACACTAAAGGCAAATATTAAGTCAAGCTAAAGTGATAGATTAGGGCTCGAGAATCTCTAAGGTGTCACTATTATTGCGAACAGAGCCTTAGTAATCGAGAAATTAAGGTAAATGCAGTATAAATGCAGGACATGATTAGAGACTCCCCCGGGACATTCAAGTACTTGCCCGATGACAAAAGCATTCCTCAGTTAAATTCTATCACTCTAGCAGATACAGCTTAAAAAAACAGTGATTGGCAACCAAAGCACACGGACCACACAGATTTGTTACTCTGCCATCCAATCACAGAAGCAAACAAAATCGTCGTCGTGCGACCATTTCAAAATGGCATTGTACTTGATATACCTCCTGAGCATCTGCTCTTCTTGAAGAGTCTTTTCATCAGCGGAAGTGATGAGGTGTGCAACAGACATGGACAAAGTGTTAGAGTCTGAGCGTTTCACTGCTGACCCCATTTTACTCACGAAACTTCACTACCAACTGTAGTGAAACTTGACAATAAATAGTTGCAATGAAGCAAGCATTTTATTTCACTTCAATAAAAAATTAGGCTTTCACCATTCCACTATAATAGACGAGGGAAAACGTATAAAATTACATGCTTATAATTATATTTTTGTGGTTGTCGCCTTATTTAGGTGACAGGGAAAGTTCAAAGTACTAACTATTTGCAGCCTTACGAAGGAACAGTGGCTGGCGGTAATGAGGGAATGGGCAGGGCTTCACTGCAGACTTAAGTTGTATCCGACTACAGTACTGAACCGCTCGCTGCAAAAAACATCCTTGTATTGTATTATAAGACCAAATTAAATGCTACTTGTCCAGTTCTATTTCATCTTTAGAAAAAAGAACTTATTAAAATTACCCTTGACAATGATGCAGGTGGTCGAAAGGTTTTGTTTTCGCTTGACTCCATGTCACCCAAGCTTTCGCGTTTCAGTAGTTTCGATATCGCATAGTGCTGAGCTGGTTTTGCTGGCTAGTGAAACTCGCACACGCCGCAAGTAGCAGGGAATTCAACTTTCGTGTGATGTCGCGGGATGCCCGAACGGTCTATGCCACTTGGCCAAAAAGCAGCTGCAGCGGCGAATCCACCGCTCTGTTTTGACTCGGTACCGCCATCTGTCAGGAGCCGTTTTACTCATCGACAGCAGCAAAGGGTGGTGATGGCATACACAACATCACCACCCTTTGCACCACGTCACCACTCCCCCTGTTGGGTGGCGGGAGATTTGAATTCCAAAAAAGGTACTCAACCCCTTCAGACGCAATTTTCTCATAAACTAGGTCTTGGTATGAAACAAGAATTGTGAGGTCTCTGGAATGGTATTTAAACAGTCTAAGTCAACTTAGTCGTTGCATTTAGTGCCCGTTTAAAGGCAAAGCTTAAGCGTCCTCCAACATGTTTGCTTGTTTGTCTGTTTCATCGGATTATGCTAGGGCTTTGTATTCCATAAAGGAAAAGCTTCTTCTAGGTCACGTACCGAATACAGATGTAAAGTTAATGGTGAATGTGCTCAGGAAGGTCATGCATATACTACACAGCTTTATTGCTCATGTGGTTGAGTGGCGGGAGCTTTAGCGAAGGAGAGTGTGGGTTTGGGATAATTGGTAACTCACAGTAACAAATTATTGGGGCTAATGAAAGATGAATATGCAGGATGCAACAGGAACAATGCTTAACTTCCAGCTACTACCTAATTTCTGTCTGATGAACACGATATATAACAGACACAAAAAAAATGCAGTACAGGCAACAATATATACAGGGTAAGATCTTACAAGAAACACAAGAAATCAAGCAAAACACAAGAATGAAGAGAGGAACATGATACCGTTTGTCAAGTGATGTGACCTACACGTGTAATGCTAAATAATTTCAAATTCTTAATAGTTTGTAATGAGACTGAGGGTTCATATGTGTTGCAGTGTGTGATTTCAGTGACTTCTATAATGTCTTCTGTAAGCCAGCTTCCATTCTTGCCACCAATAGAGCAACATCCAAACTTGAGTTCACACTCCTTGCAACACCCGACCAAATGCTCATTGAACCCCTGCCTCACTGCCTTATTGCTATGTTCACACAACCAGTCATTGGGGTTCATTGAACTTCAATTCTTGGATAATCTCTGTGGACATGCTCTGTGTTAAACATCGGGCATTGTAACTCATTTGTTGCAGGTGCGCCAAGTCCAGTGTGCGAGGATCGAAAGATACCTCTGCTCAGCGACATTTTTACCCTTTTTCCAAGTGTGCCTGTCAACATCGACATCAAGACCAACAATGACAAGCTTGTGCACAAGGTGAGTCTCTAAGGGGTCTTGTGGACAATTTGCACAACTGGTGTCATCCGTACAAGAAGTTTTGTGACTTAGTAAGGCGATGCGCCTGCAGCCATCTTTAACACCAGGTCTGCTTCTTTCAGGTGCATGAGCTCATCAAAGAGTTCAACAGAGAGGACATCACAGTGTGGGGAAGCTTCCACCATAGTGTTGCCACCAAGTGTTACAAGCTGGTGAGAAAACGTTTACTAAAGCTTAACGCAAGTCAAGAACAAACTCATCGGCACATTGTTGCTGGAAGAGCTACAGCCAGCTCTAGGCAGTGCCCGAAGGGCTAAATTCTTTGATGCACTTGCATTAAAACTTATGTAAGCATTGCCCAGGAAGTCATGCTATAGCTTCAGAAAAATGAGCATGAATATGTGCATTCTTAAGATACCTAGAGTCCATGAAAACCCAAGGGTTTGGAGATTTCCAGCAGAGGGTGTCAAAATGCCCGTGGTAGTGTTTTTTATATATATATATATATATATATATATCACAGTCTGGGAACCTCCAAAGGCTGTCAAGACATCTCAAGGAGCGTACATAAATACTGCCCTAGTGACATGCTATTGGTGGGTGCAGTTTGTCAAAAGAGCAGGTACCAAAACATCCGACGGCCTGTGTGGCCTGTATTCAGTGGCCTGTATTCAGTGGCCTGTATTCATGTGGCCTGTATTCAGTGGCCTGTATTCATGAAGCCATGTTGTCGACTTCTTGATCAAAAATAAAGCACAAGGTGCAGGGTGCACATAAAATCCCACTGCAAGCTTAGACTGTCTTTAAAAGAAGGTGATGTCAGTGCCCCCAATTTCAGCACACGTAATCGTCTTTCTCTTTGACCGCTGTCTGAGAGCAACAAAAGTTGCTTAAGGTGTAACTTTACAAGATTGAAATACGACATGTTTTATTTTTATTAACTCATGATGTCTGGTTTCCTGTGCATGGCATATAATACTCTCCCGTATTCAAGAGAGCCCCTGCAAGACCTATGAGAAAGTGAAAGGGCCCCCGACATCTAAGAGTTCGAGAACTATTGCATCAGCACATACTTCTGTATTATGAACATGTTTGCAGCTGTTGTGCAAGCCCTCTCAGCAACTGAGGCAAACATCACTGTGCAATATTTGACCTGAGGAACATTCACATCACATTCTGTCTGCTTTTAACTTTACTACTCATGCTTTTGTCAGCTTTTCTCTACGACTAGGTTCACAGCAACTGCCTCTTTAATAACTAATTTTCTTATCTTACCTTTATCTTATCTGGCATTTCCCCTTCCCCGAGTGTAATTCAACCCAACCAGGCACGGCCTTTAATTTTTGTCTTTCATCTTTTTTCGTGTCTCTCATTCATTAGCGAGAGGTTGGCATCGATGCACTCAAAGCTCTTATGAATCTAACTTTTTCACTGAGCACTGGTCATGAGAATTAGAAAACAAGTGCCCAAATTATTAATTTATGAGAAAAATTCATGAGCCAACCCACTCTGCGAAGGTGGATGGCCTGCAAAGCTGTTTAGCGCACAACACAGAATTTTGAACAAAGGTATGACCTCATTTGATGTCTTGATGGGTGGTCATGGTGAAGAAAGGTACGCACACACATTTATCGTCTTGATCGGTGGTCTTTTTTTTTGTGTTTATTGGTGGGTCCTTATTTTTTGGTCGTGGTGGTGGTTGATGATGGCCTTGTGGTCGCTATGGTACACACGTGAAACGTGTAAACCACTCCCTTTTCGGTCCCGACACATACACATTGTAAACACCGACAATGACCGCAAAGCTAGCATCATCGCAACTGACCTACGCAAAGTGAGTAGCCATGAACCTTACGGGTCTACGAGTCATTGCATTTTTTGCTTGCTTACGGGAGCACGAATGCTTACGGGGGTATGAGCCATTGATAAATAGTTTTCGTTGATGGTGAAAAAAAATGCACAGAACCGTAGCTGTATAGAGCTTCGCTGTAAAATTTCAATACTGTTAGCACATACCTTGTTATTCTGTGAGCACTTGTTACTTATTACTTTAATAAGCTTTATAGATCTTATCAAATGATGCTTTTGTGCAATATGAACCAAAGGATGTCCAATTGCTCCTGCATAAAAGTGACAAAATTTTGATCCTCCGCTTTATTTGGTAAAAATGTGAGTGTATTCAGCACTGCATGTCCGTCTGTGGCTCGCAGAATCCACGGGTGCCGCTCTACTTTTCGGCACGATGTGTGGTCTACCTGCTCCTGCTGACCTACAGTGGGCTACTGCCCTTCGTGCCACTTAGACAGTCATGTCTGGAGATTCTCCTGCCTGCAGTGGCGAAAAGGCAAGCCCTTCTTCCTTTGAGATCGCCTGGTTAAAACTGCATTCCTATTCATATTTGCTTGATTTTTCACTGCATAGGTTGTCATGCTATCACATAAGTAGTTAGCAGTGCTTAGTTAGCATAAGAAGTTAGAGTTAGCAGTGACAGTGTGACGGAAATGATGGTCTAAGACAGTGGCATAGCCAGGATTTTATGTCAGAAGAGGTGTTACAGCTTGCTAAGTCCACTGCACAAATATACATGTGGCGACCTGGGAATCTCAGAGTGAAGAAGCAAGGACCACAAATCTTATTTCACTGACTTAGCTACTTGGACTTGTGATCCATACAAGCAGTGAATGCACAAAGTCTGTTGCAGTGGAGCACAAGCAAAGTAGTAACACGACACACTTGTGTGTCCTGTTACTTTGTTGATTTTCCTTGACTGCAACTGACTCTCTGGAACCCAACCTCTGCCTACACCACAGAACTGAGAGCATTTGTTTATTTTCTAACAGGTACCCCACTTTTTTTTCTCCCTCTTGCTTACTGCCTTGTCATAGACATTCACTTATGATTTTTTTGTTCCTTTTCTTTCCATATGGATGAGCTTTGAACTTTCCTATAGGTGGGGCGAGGAGAAATATTTTTGTCAAATATTTTTATTCTGAGCGGAAAGGCGTGGCATCTTGTTTAGCAGCATTTCACTACAAATAATGTCGACGCCACAAAAAGTTGAATTTGTATATAAATCCTTTACAAAACTTTCAATTCAGCTTCCCTGCAGCATATGTACCAGAAGTTCTGTCTGTTTCCACCTTTAGGGAAGCACTCGAGGCTGAAATTCAATGCAGCGCTGGAAGTTACTGGGGTAACTAAGGTTCATGCAAGTTCACCGCATGTATACCTGCTGCAGCACAGTGACTTGCCAGTGCGCACCAATCTTCCCCCTCAAGAGTACTGGCAATGTCACTCGCTTCATCCAGAGAGGCAAAGATGTTTGCAAGCAGGGACCAGATGTTAGATGATGCAGTGCTGCACATCATTTTAAAGTGAATAGCTTTCTTTGGTTGCTGTGCAGTGTTGGGTGCTGCCTGGGCATCTTGCCCGAGTAAGTGGAAGGGCACGTACCCTCGTGCGAGAGCTGTCTAACGCATTTGTCGCCCAAGGCCAACTAGCTCTTTTGAGATGCACAGAGCTTTTGTGTGTGAGCTTCGTGACATCCGAAGGTTTAGGTACTGCGGTCGGTGGTGGCATTGTGTCGTATTTGTCTGCAACCTGGGTCGAGGGCTGCGAAGTGTGTTCGGGGGTCGAAATTCGCTAAACCTCTCTTGCAAAGATGTGCCATTTCATCTTGCCAGCTCGCTGCAGCTTTGCTTAGAGCAATTCCCACAGTGCATGGGATCTGCATGATCTTTAAAGCAAATCGTTGGAGGAGCATCTGGCTTCCGTGGACTAACTACAAGCAGAGAAGAAAGCACACAGATGTTCTCATGCTGCTGTTGTCTCCATGTTGGGATTCCATTGTCGTCATGCAATCGTGGTCTTTCTGCTATCATCATCTCCATTATCATTGTATTGCCCCCGTTGTTGTCATCACAGTGTCATACCGTCTACCAAAACATCAGAAGTATTGCTATTGTGTCCATTTGATTTTTGCGGTCCACCTAAGGTATTCACTTCCTTTGACAATCATCTTAAGAGGAAGCTTTAGCTCGGGTGGCCTTATCTAAGTACATGTAAAAGGAGGCACTGCACTAAATTTGACGAAGTTTGTTGCATATAAATGACAAACTTAAAATCTGGTAAATGTTGGTTTCAAGTTTTTTATTTAGGTTGTCAATATTTTATTAAATATTAGCAAAAATTGAAAATTTTCAGGAAATGAAACTATCAACTTTACAACTCTGTTCACTCAGCAAGGAAAAATGATATCACAATTCTGTGAATTGCATCTGATAGCATATCTAAAGCGGACAAAATTGATATGTTACACATGAATTTTTAAAAATTCAGTAATATCAAAATACAGCTCTTGCAGAACCCTTGTACACAATGTAAAAATGCACATAAGATATAAATTGACATATCAAATTTGCCCACTTTGAATGATCTAATGGATGCCGTTTACAGAACCATGATATCTTTTCTTGATGCAGAGTTATTAACTTATAAACTTCAGGCATCTGTGTTTTTCAATCTTTCAAATTTTTGAAAATTATTTTCACAAAATTCAGGCCCTAAATCGAAATTCCGCTTCCAAAAGTCACTAGAATTTTACTTTCTCTCTCTAATTTCATTAAAAGCGGTCCAGGGGTTATCTCAGAAAAGCGTTTTTGCATTTTACATGTATTCGAATAGGCCGCGTCGGAGTTGGGGCCGAGCAAAGCGTCTTCTTAAGTGGTTTCTGCAACAATTTTTTTACTCCACGGATGCCCCGCACACCACCATTGTGAAGGTGTTTTTGTGGAGCAGGGAAGCTACCTTGGGGGAGGGGGGGTGGTGGCAAATGATGCATGATCATTAGGGCTCTTCTAAGAGTAGTCCTGCGAGGATAATCTCTTCACTTCTTTTTAATTGCCAGAAAGTAATTTTAGCTGATTGGTGGATGTGTTTGTACATGGCATCCGAGGACAAGAGAGAGAAAAACTGATGTTAGTGCAACCATCCACATCCTGCAGGAATCCCACAATGATGGAACAGCTGAAGCAACCAAAGTCACGGTTCATCTTCGGGTTACTTGACTGGTGGGTATTACCTTTCAGTCATAGCTGGCAGTTCAAGTACAGTGGTAGGCACATGAAGTCTGTTATAGTTTTTAAGGCTTCGAGACACTTAACAGCAATGTTGCTACCTCCGAGACCGTGCAGTTCAGGCGGTCGGCTGGGTGGCGTCTTGCCAACAATCATTGTATTACTGCATCTTTTCCGTACCTATTGCTCAAGTAAATGCTAAACTAATGCTACTAAACTAATGCAAAGCTAATGCTAAACTAAACTAGACATTGCTGTAAGTGTGGAGTGCAGTGTGTAGTTTGTTTTTACCCACCGTGGTTGCTCAGTGGCTATGGTGTTGGGCTGCTGAGCACGAGGTCGCGGGATCGAATCCCGGCCACGGCGGCCGCATTTCGATGGGGGCGAAATGCGAAAACACCCGTGTGCTTAGATTTAGGCGCACGTTAAAGAACCCCAGGTGGTCGAAATTTCCGGAGTCCTCCACTACGGCATGCCTCATAATCAGAAAGTGGTTTTGGCACGTAAAACCCCAAATATAATTATTATTATTATTAGTTTGTTTTTCTTAATGAAAAAGAAAAATGCCATGCTGGAATTCACCGAAGCCTGTCCTGTTTGTGTTGCGAGTGGACAAAATAGCTAGAAAATGTTTACTACGAGGTTATTTGTTGAAGCTGTAAAGCAGATATCCACAATGAAGACATTGTTGAGGTTTTTCTACGGTAAAAGCGTGATCTTCTACTCCTATGTAGATGAAGGGCTATGTTCTTGAAGCCAGAACATTGTGAGTGAAGTCACAAAAAGTTGTTTGTAATTTGGTTTATGTAACAAGCCAAGCTCGATTTTCAGTTTCACCTATCAGAAGCGTATGCGTAGCTGTCAAAATGGCACCAGTTATTGTCATCATTATCATCAGCTTACATTTAGGTCCATTGCCCCAAGACATAAAAATAGTTGTTGTAATCTAAACTAAATGCATACCTGCCAAGTTTTATTATTTTTATCATAAAGTGCCAGATATTTAGAGCTTGCGTACAATTGTCGTATTGGCACCAATAGGTCAATGACTTCATTTGCATCAAGTTTAGTGCATAAATAATTTTGGAATGGTACCAGCACACCCGCTAACCAGTTTTTCAGAACCCCATTTTCGGTACCCTTTGCTTATCGAAACCTCCCTGCAGCAGCGGCTTATAGAACCAATACATAACGGGAACCAGAATTTCAGCAGGCATTACCTGTATATTTCATTTATAAATGTCACAGACATTTAGCTTTGTCTGTTGCACAGATCATTCTTGCTTTGACTATAGGGCAGAGTGCGTGTTAGAAGCGTTGCATATAGACAAAATCTGTGAAGCTTTAATAAACAGTCGACATGTTGAGCTATGAAACAATTTTCAGTACATTTCACCAATCTTAGTATTTTTTTGCTTCTGGTGCAGCATTCCTCATTTTTAGATTGGCACGTCTGTGAATGGGATGCATGTTGATAGGGTCGTGGTTCCATTTGTCTCATGCTCGCGTGTCTTCATAGCTCCTTCTGTTGTTCCTTTTGGGTCATAAAGCAAATACATGTTTCTTTTTCCTGGCAGGTTGGTAGTGAGAAAGTTTGTGATAGATCATCTTCGAAAACGAGGCATTCCGGTGAGTTGATGCTATAGTCTCTTGAGTACAGTGTGGCTTCCTGCATTACGTTTGCGTAATAATATACTAATCCTTTATGATAATGATACAAGGCTGGGATGTACTACCCCATAACTTTTTCTGCAACACCTAATAATGTTTCAGTGAATCGCAGTGTTTCTAAACTGTTTACTAGAGTGTTCTGTTATTTCCAATGGTGCTACTTTTTCCACGCACTGTTTGCAAAGCCATTATTATTTGCATATCTTTGTTAACTTTCCAGTGCTGTGGTGTCTTGTAGCCACGGAAAAAATGAAATTAAAAGTATAAACTTTAAAGGTTTAGGTGCTAGCTATTTTATTTTTCTTCCTTAAAACATTTCAGGTAACTTCTCTGCTGTAAATGAAACAATGTGCAGAATTGGCTGTCAAATGTGATGCCGCTGTACTTATGTCACAAAGTGAGCCCCTGTAAACCTTCACTGACAGATGCCGTGCGTTTGCTTGCACTTAAAGAGAAAAAGAAAAGTGCCAATTGAATAAAATCGCAAATGTCTTTGGTTCTATATGTTTACAATAGTCACAGAATCGCACTGCAACAAACAGACTCAATGCTGCTAATGCTTTGTATGTTCCGAGTATGAAGCACAATAACTCATCCATACAACAGCTGAAATTAAAATTAGTTTGTCGATGGTTTGCGTACATCGTTATAGACACCGCGGTAGTGAGCTATCGTTACGATACCTAGTATGATCATACAAATTCGACTGTTTAGTCAAATAAAATGATGCGGCTTGAAGTTGTGGCTTGAGTGTTTGCTGCTTCAATGTTCTTAATTCCGAGTTGCTTTGAAAGCCTTGTCGTCGGTCAACGTATTGGGTAAACAAAGTCTTTACCTTCCTTTTGCAGACTTACTTGTGGGTGCTCAACGAAAAAGAAGACTTTGAGAGAGCATTCGCGATGGGTGCTGCTGGTGTGATGACAGATCGCCCCACGTTACTCAGAGAGTTCCTTGAAGAGAACCCCCGTGTTGGGAGTTGAGGGACAGAAAAAAATCTCATGCAAGATTCTCACTGTGACAAAGAGAACACTTCGCTGCCAATTTTTTAAAAGTTTTCGCACGAGGGTGGGAAAATGAGAGTGAAAGTATTTATGCACAACAACAAGAAAAAAAGATATCAGAGATACCTAGCCAGTCTCGGCCACATCTACTTTTTCACATTCGAAAGTACACGAAACCCAGGTGCTTCGCTGTCTTAGAGGCAGGGTTTTAGCTAAACTCTTCTCGCTGCATTTTACCCGGTGAAACCACGTTTGTTTTTTAACATCTTCGGGCACCCGAAACATTTCCATCACCTTTATTTTAGCTGAAGTTTTAGGGAAGCTTAGTGCAGCTTTCATTAGTCAGTAATGTTCATCAAGTCATTGTGTAGTCAATCGAACAAACGTGATATATATATATATATATATATATATATATATATATATATATATATATATATATATATATATATATATATATATATATATATATATATATATATATATATATATATATATATATATATATATTTGCAGTTGCAAAGCAAGGCGCTACTTATGTAACATGTTTGTGTGGAAGTTCCGGTGTCTAGTGGCTGTTCTCGTTAACCATGCCAACGTGAAGTTCCCATTAATTTCTCGACCTCGTCTTTCTCACGGGCTTCCCAATCGTCAAATCGGTGTGCACGTTGGCCCTCAGAAGCAATGTGCATGCACACACGTTAGGACCATGGCAGACGTTTTAATACACTACGCTTTGTATCACATTTACACGCCCACATTTTGCATCAGGGAAAGAAAAAAAGAGACACATTTACAAAATACAGTCCACACAGCCAAAGGGGAAAATGTACACGTAACACATATTTACAAACTCGGGAGATTAACCTCGGAATGCGCATACCAAAGAGTATTCGAACAAGTCCTTTTTTTTTTATTGTTGTTGTTCCATATGGAAATGGCTGTGCCTCCTGTTTGTTGTGTGTGTGTGTGTGTATATATATATATATATACGTGTGTGTGTGTGTGTTTGTGTGTGTGCAAGAACATAAAGAGAGTATGAAGAGATTCTGAAATAAAAGAAAAGGTTGCTTAATGACCTCTTGTATTTCTTTCCTAACAATGTGCGAGACATGTAACCACGAGACACGATGAATGATGTGTGCCTTTAACTTTGGCTACGGGGACACTAGAGAGATTAAAGTGGGTTGCATTGTTAGATTACAGTATGAAAGTTGCAAGTGGGAGTTTTATCGTACACTTGATGTGAAGGGAAAATGAAAGTAAGAATGAAATGCAGAAGCACCATGTTGAGGTTTCTGCAATAGCTCCTCTACAATTTCCCCGATTCTAATTTTGTTTGGCCAAGTCTAGGCTAGATCTTTATTAATAAGTGGTAAACCGTGTTTAAAAATCATTAGCAAAAATTAAAAAAATAGCAACTTCTATCTATTCATACACAAGAAGCACCCACATACAGGTGAAAATGCCCAAAATCGGTGTCCTCACCAATGCTGTTTGTGGCGTTATTGAGCATGATAAAAAAATGGAAGTGTGGCCATCAGTTTCACCATTGAGAAGGAATCTCTTTTTCCATCAAAGGAAAGCTGAGACAGTTTTGAAGAACTAACCTGCTGCTATGCTAGATTGATACAACACTTTGCTTTAACTGTCCTTTTACTAATTGAGTTTGTGATCCTATCTGTGTTCACGTGATTGGGACTTGCTGCGGGTACTGTATTTTCATGTGTTTATCTCACTCCTACACATAACCTGCACTCCCAAATACTACTACTGAGAACTAGGGGTGGGGAGGATGAACACCACAGTAAGCACACATTAATCGCATATAACACTCATGGCTTCACACAAAAACAACCGCCCATAATTATCGGCTTAAAACAAGGCTCCAGGAATAATCATTACAATGAGTCATTAAGCGTCGCCATGCTGCGACAAAGCTATTCAAGGCAATACGTTGCACATTCGCATTGCAAGGCAAAATACACACTTAAATTATCACCAGCTCATGCTACTGGGGCAACTTATTTTTCTTGCCCATGTAGCAACTGCCGATAGTAATGCAAATGATGCATTATGTTAAAAAGCATAAAGTACCTTTGGTGAAAAAATTGAGAAGAGCTTATAACACACATGGCAAAGAGTCTCGAAAGGCATGTTGTTGGAGCTCAGTTAAACAGACACTAAAAAGCAACAACAAACCACATAAGATGTGATAGCGTTTAGATGCTCTAGAAGCATCTATTTGATGTAAAAGTGGATGACTAACAGAAAACAAAAACCAAAGTTCTCTTCATTCACTGTTGCGCCTAAATGACACCTCCAGTACTTCAGCATGACGTCCTTGATTTCAGTATATATATTTTCACATATTTGAGCTGTTTTTGTGTAGATGTTCTTTAAAAATGCTATGTTAAGTCTTTCGTCCCTTTAAATTGCAATGACACTTCGTTATTCTATAAACTTTACTAGCCCTGCACAGATGCTGTCAGAATTCCTGACGTCGTGCGGAACTAGTATAGAAACTAGAAACTTTGAGGTGGTGTCGCCACCTATGTTTTTCTTTTGTACACTTTTCTTGTTTGCCAATGAATTGGTACTCCAGAAGCGTAAAATACCAATACACCTGTAGCCTTTCTGTTTAGTGTTCCTTTAAAGTAAGGCGCAAGCTCATCTGCATAAGTCTACATTCATCACATCTCGTGGTAGCATGCCTTGCACACATACGTTTGAACAGACTCATAAATAATAACATAGTAACTCTCATCACCTGTACACAGGGTATGGCAAATGTTGGCACCACCAGTGGTGCATCTTCGCTACTCCACACAGCACTCACACGCACACAAAGTACTCGGTCTTTTGCAAACATGGGGCATTGCTCTCATCTGTTCGTGCATCGTCACAGAGCTCGCCCGTCCAAAACATAAACAATATCTCACTCAGCATTCCGACACTGCAGTCTGTGAACCGTCATCAGTACCTATGGATTTCGGTTTTCTCCGCACTGTCGAAACAGCGTCTCTGTTTTGCGATGAACCATCGTCACTGCTTTCACTGCTAGGCTTTCGTTCTTCGGCAACGTTTGTCTTTTCAGCGTCGTGCGTCAAGGCAAAGCCGTTGCTTTCACCAACGGCACCGCGAATGATGTCTCCTATCCGGCCTTTCTGCAACCTGTGCGGCTTCGCCGCTATTTTTGGAGGCGGTGGTGGTGGCTTGCACCTCCTTGACACCAATGGCGGAGGAGAGCTTGACCTGATCGCTTCGACGGTGCCATTTTCTTCAGCCCGCTCCGAGAGCAGCTTCCCGCCATCGTCTGCCAGAATCTTGGAGAGGGACGGCGCCAAACCGAGCCCCAGGTTTCGGTCATGGTACACGTCCGAAATTGGCGGTGCTCTCGAGAAGTGCCGCATCTGGTGGGAGAGAATGTGGTCCCGCATGCTTCTGTCCCTCTGCGCTGGTCCCTCACCATTGCCACAGGTAGGACTCAGTAGCGTGTTCATCTCAATGCATGGTTCTTGCTGTTCGGCATTCATCGTCTGCTTCAGCCGTCTGCTGCTCTGCTTGGACTGGCTGCCCAGGCTTGTCCTCGGCGTAGCGAGCGGTGGTGGTGGCGGCCGGGAGATTCCCGCTCCGAAACGTGGTCGGTCAAGAGAGAAGTCATTTCTGTCGGAATCGCTGCTCTGGGATTCAAAACATGATGGAGCTTTCCTCGACACAGCAGATGGCGTCGCTTCCGCGTTTTCGCTTGAGGCAGCTGCGCGAGCACTGCTGCTGCTGCTGCTACTAGTGTTGCCATTCTGACGACGTACTGTCATCTGACCAGCGTCCCAGTCGGAGCTGGCAGATGATGAACTGTCTGGCCGTTTTCCAGAGTCATCGAGTGGTGAACTGTCGTTATTGTACAGAGTTCGCATCTTTCCTTGCTGCACTAATGCTGCATTGGTTGGCTTAAATCCCACGAGTCCCACAAGATTCGTGTAGGCAGCGCTCACTGGGTTGACTGGGCTTGGTGTGAAGGTGTCACTGTCACGGTTCTTCTGGTCCGATGCCGGTGCAGTGCGACCATCAGGTTCTCCCCTTGCCCTGACGTAATTGGAGAAGGCTCCCGTGCCTTGGCCGAGGCGAGGCCTAGTCAAGGGTCCAGAGGAAAACCCGAGTGCCGATGTTGGGGGTGGCGAGGAGTCTGTGCGGGCGTCACTGTCCAAGCTGTCCAAGTCACTTGAGTCGTCAAAGTTGAGGTTCTTTGGTGCTTCTTGAGTATCTGGTGGAAGAGACGCGAAAAAGTGTTGCTGCTTAGTACTATATATCTACACAAATTTCTGTGAGCCGCAATTTGTCTTGGGGCTGGCTACTATTCATGCATGCACTAGCTTGAAATACAATCACTTTTGTCTAGCTTTCAACAAATTCAATACTGGGGTTAAGCTAAATTCCAGAGAAAGCAAGGTCTTTTTATTTGTCTTAAAGGGAGTCCTTATGTCTGAGCAATGGCACTTCGATGGCACAGTCACTGTACAAGTCTACAATTTGCTTCCCGTGTTGCACGTCTCAAAACAGACTGCACTTGTTGTTGCTTCTCAATGCAGATGAAACAAGGAAAAGTTATAGAGCCAAGGATTAGGCAGGAGACATATGGCCAGCGTGGTTCAGTGACTGACCTGATGCATGATTTGTCATATACAACAGTCCGATCCAACAGGTCTGGCATGTTCTGACACAGCTCTCAACAGTTGATGCAGCCATCTTTTCAACATGTTGCATGTCAAACAGGATGTCGCGTTATACCATGTGCCTTCTGCCTTAAGGCAGAACACATGACCTCAAACTGCTCAGGCATAACTTAGGTCATCTGGTGGCTGATACTATTTTTCGCCATCACACAGGCACAAAGCATAATTTAGACATGGAAAACAGTTTCACTCACCAAATACGGCAAGGAGAGCTTGGAGAGCAAACTGAATCGACCTGCGATTTGCTTGCTTTCCCATTCTTAGTGTGACTTCATCCTTGCCAACTTCCATGAGGTCGAAACCTGCGAAGGAAGTTAGACAACATTTCGTTATTCATGCCGCTTGAAGTAGCGCAGCCCTTTCGGTACAAAACCACCAAAATTCAATCAAGGCAGAGCCACACATTAGGCAGTTTCCATCTGTTCACACAGTCCAGGCAATGCTAAAAGAAGCACTTCTAGAGACAGGTACAGAAGTCTGAATCGGTTGAAGTACGTTCATTCAATTGGCAACATATGCCAATTACGAAAAAAGAAGCGACACTACAGTGCCATGATGGATTCTTTAATGTGAATGTTTCAGGCGATCACAAGAAAGTTGTGGCAAAATTGTACAGAAATGGCAGATAAACATTTAGCACTGAAATCAACCTGAGGAGGAAGCTGTCTCCATTCAAAGCAGTAAATCTCAGTAGTGTTTATAATGCGGTATGTTTAGCCAAACATCTCGCAGATAGGGTGGCCTGAACATGGGCTGACTCGCATGTTTGCAGCCCTAAATAATTAATTTCAAGTGCGGCAATCATACTTATGCCTGCCACTGGCAAAGAGGCAATAAAAGATGAACTCGTTTCAATACGAGATTGTCATTCCACGTCATCCGACATGGGCGTTTTGCCACCAATGTGAGTGAGGTTGCAATATACATTGTTCTCTGGACTACAGCGAATTCTAGAAGAAGGCACATAATTTCAACTCAAAATGAGAACACACAGTAATCAATGTCTGTCCAAAATCTGTCCTGGGCAATTTGCCAAACAGTGAGACATAAGGCAACCTACACACAGACGGAAATGTTGGCTGGGCCATTGGTCTGGCATGATTTTAAATATCTAATCTGAGAAATGAAGGCTAGTGCTTCGTGTTTGGTAAACACAATGTGATGGTCTTGCAGCTGTGACGAAAACTGCTTACCTAAAGAGGCAAGCAGTTCGTGGCATCCTGGCACGCTCCACAGCTTGACGCTGACATGGCACTCGACGCTGTCCTGCTCAGTCTTTCCCAACTGTCCAACGACCTGGTGCATCTGGGAGAAGAATGAATGACACATGAGCACAAGCCCAGCTAAGCTCATTTCAAGATGCTTCACCTTCACAGATGCAACACATGTTTATTCTTTATTAAGTGAGCATTCTTTATGGAGTGAGTGTTCTACGGAGCCTATAGCCCTCGGTACCATTCCATCCTGTCTTTGCTCTAACCTTGTGAGTCCGGGCTTCACTTTTCAAGCGTGCTTCACAAAATGACCCATGATACAAAGCTTCTTGGTCACAAGCTCGACCATGACAGCTCACCAACAGCCATGAATACCCACCAGTTCAATGATGTCATCCGCATACTCTGGGCTTGACAGCAGCTTGGATATGGCACTCAGGGAGATCACGGACAGGCCTTGAAGCAATAAAAAAAAAGAAAGAAAGAAAAAGAAAAGATTGCCATTCTGACTCATGCTTGTTGGCCACATATTACAAAGTTCGGTCACCAAGTTAGACTAATCATACATTCATTGCCAGAAAGACAGAACTGAAATGATGAGGCAAAATGGAAGAAGTCCACCTAAGTCAGCAGCACCAAACAAAGAATGGGACAAACAAAAGTGATAGATGAACACTGAAAAAGCAATTAGGAGCCATCACGTCAAACTGTACAACTGAAGCTGAACTCTTATGGCATCTATGGCGTACATGACAGACAAAGAACAACAGACGCAACGCAACCACTTTATAAAAAACAGCACCTACTGAGCACCTCTGTGATGATGTCCACTCAAGTAGAGTACTATACCAGCAAAATTTTACTAGAACTTTCAACTCAATGCAATCTGGTCAGGAGTTCTTAAAACACTCGCTGCGGGAAACGTGCACATGCCTAAAAAAATATTGCCTCAAGAAACTCGAACAAGATCTTTCTGCCCCCAAATGATGAACAAAAGAATTACAGCTACATCCCAAGAACTAGCTGAGCTCGCTAGTTGTTACAACAGAACCATAGCAGTCATTTGGTAATTTGAAATATTCAGTTTACACCTGTTTAACCAAAACAAAAGCTTCTGCCTTGCAGTGAAAAGAGAGAGAGAGAGATGTTTTTTGTGAAGCTAAGAAGACATGTAAACACAGTGCTTACCGAGAAGTGCCTGCAGACTAGTGCTACACTGGACCAGCCTCTCTCCGGGATCTGCTTGCGGGAAGAAGACGGAGGCTGGCAGTCCATTGGCAGCCGGCTCGAAGCGGAAGCCCACCGCAACGAGCAGCTCCTTCCAGCCCGAGACGGGCCCCACTTTGCTCTCAATGGACTTCTGGCTCGTATACATGGCGTTCTTCTGGCCTCTCTGTATGCGCTGGAGGGATTTCTCCACCTGGAACATTTGATGTCAAGAGTAATGGCATCAGTTGCTTTTCAATTGTCTGTCTTTCATTCGTGAGGTTGGAATCAGGTTAGCACGTCAGAAGCAGAAAGAGCGCAAAAAACGTACGCGACGTACATGAACAAGAACTGGAACTGATCAACTATGTGCACTTCTCGGATATGTCGATGCAATGGCCGTACATGACAGAATGGTACGCCATGAGTCTCGACCTGCAGTGCAGAAAGCTGCCAAGAACGAAAGCTGCAGCCTGTCTGTTGCTCCATTCTTTGTGGTTTTTCTAGTGGTTCAGTTTGTAAAAATGGTCGTGTTGTAATTCTTGTAACTATCTCTCCTCAAACCCTGTCCTGTGGCAATGGTCACTCCTTGATGGTAAAGGGGGCATTCACACACACCCTCACTCCCTCTGGTTGTACGAGTGCACAGATTGAAAAATTACAGACGTTCTCACAAGTACTTCAATCAATCTTATGACAGGGAGAGAATCTTAGGTATTCACAAGCGTCTCAATCTGCACTGGTAGAAAAATTGTATCTCTCTGTGGGTATAGATGTGCACATTCATAAAAAAAGGGTGTGGCTATGCCCAAGCATGTTAACCTATGCACACAGGCTGCCATGCGAAGCATTGCTGTCACAATCACAACCCCTTCCATCTGCTAACACGTGGTTACTGTTGGACTAGCCAGCATCCCAAACACTCAATGTTACAGACCTTCTGACGGCACTCGTCTAACGCATCAAGGCAGTGAAGAGGGTGACAAAGAGTGAGAACCTTTCTGTGAGCACCATCTGCTTTGTAAATCTTTCTGTATATTTCCTCACTCACCAGGTGTAGGACAACACGCAGGGCGTCTCGGCACTTGTCGGGTGTTTTGAGCAGTTCCACCAGGGCCTGGCCCATGAGCACCACCTGGTTGGAGAGGTGCACGTCCCCACCAACCAGTGCAAAACTGGCCCAGTTGGCCGGGTGACCAAATTGCTTGGTTGTCTGGATCGTGCACAGGGCTTCACTCAGAGCAGCACTGGCTCTTGAGCCCTGCTCCGTAAAGGTACAGAACAGAAAAAGACACATTAGAGGCTCGATTGAATCAGCAAATATGAATGCTCGAGAAGCAGTGAATGACAGCTCTGGGGGGGTATCAGAGATCTTTATTCGGAACAGAACGCGTTCGGTCGCTGCAACGTCACAAAGTGGGGGGTCCACAAAATTTATGAGAACGGGAGGGAGGGAGCAGCCAAGTGGCAAGTGGCAAACTCCCCGGAAGTTAAGGTGCCTCATTTGTTGTCTGCTTGGGAACAATATACTACAAAACGAAATATTTCTCACCTTCTAATGAATAAATTTTTATATGAAGAAAATGTATTTTTTCTTCTCAAGCTTAAACGCATTGTCAAATAGTGATACGTACGACTACTACAATTTATTACAATTAGTTTCTCTGCATGGTCACTAGGTGAATCTGAACGTGCCATTCTGTAGCCGCAGCCACTTTTTGGATCCAATGCGATCCATCAGACATGCCACGGCAAGCCGGTCTCGTAGTGAGTGCAGTGAGCGTGTGATCAATCCAACGGAACACCTCTCATCGTGTTCTGCTCCTAGCAGACAACATGTTCGGTTTGAAAATGATTGACAGGAGCTTGTCGTCATTTTGATTTTGCTAAAAACGTGATTGTGCGCCACAGCGGACGATGTTGGCATGGCCTAGGCCGATCGTGTGAGGCGAAAACTGAATGCGCATTCCCGACAATGATCTCCAATCGCACCCCTGGTCTGCTTAAAGCAGAGAGAAGGAAAGAGGAGGGACAAGCAAAAGATGGGGAGGTGGTTAACTAGGACTGAGTGTGGCTGATTACCTTGCACCGAGGAAAAGAAAATGGGGACAAAACAATTAATGATAAGGGATAGGAGGGATAGGCAGCATGTGTGCTGTTTGGTTTATCTTGAGCTGCCCTCCTTGCCACAGGGACCAGTATACATTGCTCGTCGCTTATTAGGAACTTGAGGAGGAGTTCAGAGGCAGCTGTCTTGAATAATACACATTCTAAATGAAACGTAAAAGAGTTTTTTAGGCTGTCCATATGTATCACTGGTTAACAAAATACTGGAACACCAGAAATTGGGATGGCAGTAGCAGCGCCATCCCAATGCTGGATACCTCGTGGTGCTTTTTTCAACTACATTGCGCTACAACACTTTTTTTTTTTTTCGTAGGTGTTCAAATGGGTAGAAAGGAAGGACAGCACATGATTGATCATGTTGCTACCAGCACCTTTAGGTCAGCAGTCAAGCAGAACGTACTCTTTAGTTGCAATAATAGTTCTGCACAGTCCAGATGAGCTCAGCGTCACAAGGTAGTGCCGTGTATCTGGTGTTCCGGTATTCCATCAATTTTAACACGCCACATGTATGGACAGGCTTAAACGCTAATATAATTCGCATTCATGTGGAGCAATGCACTGCCTTTTAGTTTCTCACAATAAGTAAACAACCATTTACTCATATACGCTACTTCAGCTGGTACTGAAGTCCGCGTCCTCAATACGGACACAAGAGGAATGCAGTCAAAATTTACGACCACCATAACCGCAGTGATTCAGCAGCGTTACCTGCATGAGTGATGAGTAGAAGGTCCTGAGCAAGATCTTGAGGGCGGTGTCTGGAACGGGCCACAGTGACACGAGGACGCAGTGCGCGCCAGCTGCGAGGAAAGCGCCGGCTAGCGTCTCCAGGGATTGGGCATCCACTCGTCCGTGGGACGACCGCGTGTGGCACATGCTGAGGACCACCAGGCGGGCTACCAGCCGCATCTGGGACACGTCAGAGGCCGTCAGCAGGACATCTGCCGTCGGCCGTGCCCCATCGCCTTCTTCTTCGCCACTTGCTTCTTCGTCCTCCGCAAACTCTGCTCCCGATGCCAGTACTATTCCAGGAACCTAGAGGGCATAACGAAAAGACAGTTGCGCTTGGGGTGCCTTGTAATGGCTTTATTTAAGCTAATCAATCAGTCACTCAGTTTATTTATTTGCAATGGTTACAGTGTGCAGTGAAGGAGGATGACAAAAAAAAAAATGCAATTGCATTGTGGTTTGTCAAAGCTCATGACCACAGACACTAGTGGCGATTTGAAACACTAGTTATGTGATGGTGCCAATTTTTTGGCAATTGTGGAAAACAGCAGAAAAACTCTGACAATGCGTCTCTTTCACTGTAGTTCTTTCATCACGGTAGTTCACTCCCGTTCCTGCTATACCGATTTTAGAGCGGCTTGTTTGCGACTTGCTTCCAAAAATTTAGGACAGTACGAAGGAAATGAAAACTAACAAGAACATGGATGAGTTCACATTGTGCATTGGCTAAATTGATAGAAAGTCTATTTCTGAGTTAAACACATTACAATGACCACAGACATGCGTAAGCCAGCTGTTCACAGGTAACAATTCCACTGCTGTAAATAGACGTTCTCACCTTCCAAGATACGTGGCTGGCGATGTGAATGCACTCTGCTTGTCCTATCCTGCCAAGCACCATCTCCTTCGTCGCATCAGCACCCAGCAGAGGTTCGCCACCCAAAATTTCAGCAACCATCTCGGCTTCCTGTTCAGCATGTGGAATCTCCGCACAGCCAAGCCATTCTAGTGTGCAGGGCGATACCTGGGATTGTTCATCGAGTGGTTTAGCAACTTAGAACACAACGAACGATTAACAGAGGAAAAGACAAAACCCCACTGGTTTAATTGTTTCCCTATTGTGTCCACAGAGCATCAATTACCTATTACCGACACAGAGGCCCATTTTTAAGCTCTCTTAGAGTTCTCAGGCTTTAAAGCGCAATCTCAGAGGTAATTTCAAAGCTACAGATTTGATTAAGCGACACCGTGTCACCACTGCCAGCAGTCATGGCCAGCCACGGCCAGCCACGGCCAGCCAAGATGAACGGGTGCTGTAAATGCAAGACCTGCTACTAGGAAAACCAAGTAAAACATAAAAGTTTCTTGCATATAACTGCGGTGTGTGTAGCTGCACCTCGCCACATTATGGAACTGCTTTTCCCAGTGGCACGACAGCCATGAGTGCTCACTGATAGTGCCTCAAAGCATAGAAAATAGCATGTCAAAAAGAAATGCTTCTGCAAGAAAAATTTATTACCTTTTGTCAAGCTCAAAACGGTATTCTCACTGTGCTTTTTGAGTTTCATTACGCCAGATATCTAGAGATAAGCATGAGCACAATGCAGTCCTTAGCTACAGAAAAACCTATACTAAAATGAAGTCACATGTGGCACAAAAATAACTATTCATTATAAGCATATATTGGTTACATGCCGATAATGGAGAGAAACATCTTAGATCTATACTTTATTATTTGCACATTTGTTATATTAGTAAGGCGTATTGTTTGTAGAACCGAAGTTCAACTGCTTTTAAATTCCTTAGGTGTAGGACGGAACCAGTGCAATGGGACTAGTTGTGTTTCTTTTCGAAAATAAGAAGGAATGCGAAAGAACTGCTGCTGTACCTACCTTGGGATTGCCGACAATCAAGGAGATGAGCTGCTCCCCGGCCGCAGTCGACGAAAATGCCGCTGCTCGCTGCTGTCCATGCTGCTGCTGCTGCCTTGCCGCCTTGGCCCGCTGGCCCGCCCGCAGTACCGACAGCGAAGGCAGCACTGTCAGGCTGAACCTCTCGCATAGGTATTCGGTCGAGCCGTTTCCACGCAACATCGCAAACGGCACTAGGTAGAGGTCACCATCGGGAACGATGAGAAGGTCTCGGCCCGCGAACCGGCTCAGCTCCTCTTCCGCATGGCCAATGAGCAACTCGTAGAGCGCATGGAGGGATGGGGGTCCAGGCCAGTGGGGTCGCGGAGCGCGCATGCTGCCTGCACGGCTTGCGGGACCGGAGGTGACACTGACGCTGCCGACGCTAAACAGGCTGCTCAGGCTGTAGTTGGAGCTGTTGAGGAGGTGGTTGCGATTGCCCAGGCGGCTGAAGCCTGCACTGCTCCGCCGTTCCGGATCCTGCACACGTTTTCGCAAGTTGATAGCCGTGAATGATTCTTGTTGGGACAAATGCCCATGAAAATTCATTGCGACAGTTATCGTCGTTGGAAGACAGGTGCTAAAAATATGACCAACGCAAATATTAAATATGACCGGTTACCATAAACAAGTGAGCTTGCATACTGCATTTACCTGATTCAAACAAACTATTTTATTTTTTTTCAAAAAAGTTATATAGAGCATGTTTCTTGCATCATGTTGCGTTTTCATATGTTACAACACTGGCAGTTTCTCTGATACAATAGTGGCCACGTATCTAAAGACAGGCTAACTGAATGTCAGCAGTTGCAGAGAGCTATATACTATCTGAGAAGCTACTACAACACACCCTACTTACCCAGTCGTTGCAGACAGCTACTACGCTAACAGATAGTACCAGTACCATATAAACCTTCTGACAAGAAAGAGTGCTGTGGATACATAAAGCATGCGCTACATTACTTTGTCAGTCACTGCATGTTGACGTGTGCTGTATTTTTCCGAGGTGCAACTTACACAAGACTACAGGAAAATGGCGATGCACTTCACTACAGAACTCTGCTGGACTTCACTAATGAGAAGCAGCTGAATGTGCAGGTATGCTGTGCAACACTAACTTCTGCCATGGGGCAGACTACTAAACTAGATGAGAAAAAAGAACAAATGGAAAGAGGAGTGCAGCGTCATGTAGTGATCACACAGGAGTATTAATTTTCAGTGTATGCTGGAATGTCACGAACATACCCACGTCACATGCACAGTGCAAAATCAGTGCAAAACTCTGCTTCTGAATTTTTAACATTTGAATTAGTCTCTGCATAACTGCCATTACGTGATAGTAACCGTGATTGCTATAGAAGCAGTAACTATGTAGCTTGATTTACACAGGTGTGGATCTGCTGCTATTCAAACGTGAATCTCATGACAGCAATGCACCAGAATTTTTTTCATAAAGGCAAAGACAGGGTTGCTCACCTGGCCAAAGCGGTCACTAGCTTCGTCCCAGTGGCTCTGACATGCGTCCTCAGTGTCGGGATCAACCCCGAGTGATTCTCGGAGTGCCGATAGGTGGCGCTCTAAGAGAGAAGCTTTCTTCGGAAGCTTGCCATCTTTGTCTGGCAAAAGGGGTTCGGACTGGTTTTCACTCAAGGGTGTCTCGGTGAACTTGACAATACCTGTCAGGGAGATGCGTAATAAGTAAGGCATTAATGTAGGAGGGCATCACCGTCATGCTCAAACATGTATCGTCTACGGTGTGAGCTTTTACTTACGTTTAGCATGACTGCCATCAGAATGCAATAAAAAGAAAAGTAGGAACAAACAGTCAATTACAACCAGCAGTGGGAAGAGTGAAAAGCCTAGGCTAGTTGCTTCTGTGCGAGACCAAACATCGTTCTAGTGAAAAACGGCACGACGGCTGGAAGTCTAGCAGCGTGTCCTGTCAGGCTAACAAGGTTTAGAGCCTCTACACATGAAAATCGGACACCATCATGAGCACACAAGCCACCAGACTTAGAAGGTAACAGCTGCTCCTCTATTTTCACTATGTCAATGTCAGTAAACGAAGAGAAGTTTTTGCCCACTGGCACTTGAGGATGCCTTGCATGAGAGGTGAGAAGCAATGACAGGCCAGCATTTTCAAGGAAAGGACACGAAGGAAAGGCTCCAAGTGCAGCAAAGACAGCTGTTCATTGTCAAGGAAGTGGCTTCCTCTGTTCACAGATAAAGAAGGAACCTGTCAGCTTTACTTAAGTTAATGGCCCAAAAGCCACACATGGGAACTATGAGAACCACTGGCGGTCCTTAATAGTGCATTCAAATTGCAGTGTTTTTTATGGGGGTGTTCCAGCCTCAGCACTTGGAAATTGCCCAAGTTTTAAGCCTTATAAGAGGGTGCATTTTCATTCCACTTTCGTCAGACACGCAATTGGCGCTCGATTAACTGCACAGCGTAAACAGCAAGCGAGCGAATCAAGTTGGGACAGTGGCTGCCAGTGCGCGACGGGTGTACCTTTGTGCGGGACCATGAGCCAGACGAGTAGGTGCCCTGCGGCAAGGCTGAAGTAGAGGATGGTGGCCTTTTGCCGGTTGACCACTTCCAGCAATAGGGCCAGGCTGTTGGGCACGCAGGCGCTGGCTGCCAGCGCACTCCTGCGAGTCTCGAGGGCGTGCTCCGCAAAGGAGCGCGTACGGCTGCGCTCCGCCACCAACAGGGCCTCGTCCTGCCTGCCCAGGGACACCAGCACACGCTGCATGTGGAGACGACGAAAAAATTGACAGTTTTACTTATAAATTATGCAGGCGCAGAACATAAGGGGAAGCTCAGCAGATTACGACATGCCTGCCACGTTTCGGATACGATGTTGTGCCCTTTGCATGGTCTGCTGGCTTGCATAGCTTGCGTGGCAAATATGCCATGCCAAAGGCACCTGCTTTGACCGCTGATGTGTCTTGCTGTTAATAGTCCGCATGTTTGCATAGAACCATTTGATCCATTGGAAAAGCTACTGAAACTTTTAAAAATGTGAGCAAGAGAAAACACTCGTGCAAATAAAGTCCTAGTTTTACCACTAAGAGCACACGTCAGTGGTAAGCAACTGAAGATATATTTAGGTGATCATTACACAAATTTATAAATGTTCCTAATATCCATAATCAGTCCGCTTAGTCAGCACTCTTTGAAAGCTGGCAGAGCTGTCCCCCTGAGACCAAAAGGTCAGGCATCCACATTGCTTATCATTTGCTCCTTTTCACAGTAGTACATGCTGCCAGCTCCTCCTGCTCTGAAAACCAAAGGCCAGTATGAAATGCAAGAGTGGTGTCAACTCGCCTGCAGAGCCTGCGCCGTGTCGCCCAGGAATTCTGCGACGACCGGGTCGGTGCCGCGATGCTCTCCCAGGGTGACGGCAGCCATCAGCGCCTCCAGGAGGTCGTGAGCACGAGCCAGCTGCTGCTGCGCGCCGTCCAAGTCACCCTGGAGCCACAGCACCAAGCCGAGCCGGTGCCGGACACGAGCCTCTTCCTCCCGCTTGCCGCCTCCAAGCTGCTCGCATGCCTGCAGGGCCTGCTGCAGGTAGCTACATGCCTGGCTCACGTGACCCAGGGCATGGTGGACGCGACCTGCAGATGTGCAGATATGCGAAGAGCATGTTTACGGAGCACGTGGGCAAGAGTACTGTCAAGCAGTAATTGTGAACCGATTATGTGAATACAACCTCATAAAGCCTAAACTTTCAGAGTGTAGCACAGAAGCTGGAAAGAACGCTAATGACCACTGTCACGCATTCTGCCTTCACTCCAACAAACAGTGTTGCATCTTCTGCTGGTGACACATGCAGGCTTCCATCACACTGTATCTCACCTTACTTGAGGCAACAGTCACCTCCGTACCCATATCTCCCCTAGCAGGCCATAGTGCTTGCCTTTGCCAATAGAACTTTCCAACTTGTTTTCAGCGAACTGGCCTACTAAAATACAGTGCTACTTAGGTATGTTTCTTTGTGAGCAAAAAAGTGTTTCTAATTTAATATTTATATGTACTTAAGAATGTACATACATTGGATGGGCGCCACGACTTAATCTCCCGTTCGATCCTAGTCCTCTTAGCATAATACACAACTCGTTGTACCTTATACAAAGGCAGAACAGTGATGAACTGCAAGTAAAAAATTGTACAGGACAAGTGTAATATGAAAACCATGATCCACCTACCAGAGCTGAGAGCAGACAGGCAAGAAATATAAGCAAAAGCATACAATACAAACTAGGAGACATAGGTTCTAGTTAACTTTTGAGCAACCCTCTGAGCTAGCCAGCTATGATGCGCTCACTCACCGAGGCTGCTGTAGGCTTCTGCTTTCGCAGCTTTGTCACCCAGTTGGGCAGCAATGCTCAGATGCTGTTCTTGTAACGAGACTGCCTTGTCGTAGTTGCCCAGTGCTTCGTGCGTCATGCCCAGGTTTCCATAAGCTCGCCCCTGGGCAGCCATGTTGTTCGTCTCTTCGGAAATCTCCAAGTCAACTTGGTGCCAGTGCAGAGCCCGGTCATAAGCACCCATGGCCTGCAAGAATTATGAGATCGCAAATATCAAATCAGAGTCCACATGACCCTCAATTCTGTTAGAAAAATTACAGTAGAGCACAATTATGTGCATGCCAAACAAAGGCACAAAGAACAACATCAAATGCTTAATGCCTCAAAGGTTATTGCCATTCATACAGTTCCACACAAATGTACTATACTTAATGGCATTAAAAATTGATGGCAGCATGAAATTGTGCACTCTCACAACTCATCTTGCCACTGAATGTGCACACTATATGTACTCTCACTCACAATGTTAGTATAGTTGCCTTTGTGGTGAGTAGTTACACAAAAACATATTTTTGAGGTACTATACTAAAATTTTTCTACATAAAATGTGTCTGTGTTTCTAGTGGCATTTCTGGCACTTTTACCTAAAAAGTAATAATTTTGATAACATTAGGATTGCAAATGAACTTGTCACATTCAGTGTAGTTATCACTATTATGGCATTTCACGTCATTAAAAAGGTGTGTGAAGACCCTTTGGCTATAACAGAAGAAACTTAAGGTCCTAAATATTTAATGGCACCGATGTCGCCCTCGTGGCATGGATATAAGGCAGTGCCAAGGAGTTTCACCTGGTAAACAGCACCCATGCCACAGGCTGCATCTCCTCGAAGGGATGGGTCATCTTCTGCGAGCGCCATCTGTCGCTCAAGGCAGGCCAGGGCTTGTTCGTAGTTGCCCAGCTGTCGATGTAGAGCCCCAAGTTCACCATAAGCTGCTGCCTTCCCCGGCACCGCACTTTCCGCCGTCTGCTCGTGAGCCACGACCAACCGCTTCTCCAGGCAAACCTGCATCAAAGGTAAGAACAGCCTCTTAGCACTTTTGCGGACATACATGAGTACACCATGGTTGAAGAAACCATCTATCAGGCCAATCGACTGGTTTTGTTATCAATGTCACAAAGTTTGTGGCTACGCTATAACAGGCAACGCAATGGAAGGCTACCTTGAATCAGTAGTAACCAGCTGCTATTATATTTATTTTGCACTAAAACTTGCATTACAGCACCAAAATGACGACACTGAGGCTTGCAATCAAGCTTATCATCACACAGCCAGCACCAACACGTTCCAGTCACACCACTACTACAGCAAGCATTTTTCTATTGCCGTAGACGGCAATGGATGACATCATCATGATATGTTCACCCCGCTTCGCGTTACTTGCCTCTTAAATGTGCAGGGACTTATGAAACCTGACCTCTGGCAACAAGCGCTGCTTGGAAGTTTTCACTAGCTCTTGGCGGGGCTCTGTAAACATGACAGTCTCCCTGTGCATGGCTTAGAAAGCTCACTCTTGGCCATTAAAAGGAAAAGGCCCACAACTTAGACGTCCCATGGTCGTGCAACAAGGATGCTCAAGAAATAATGCATGCTGCCAGCAAACAGAACCTGCTCACCAGGGCCTGTTGCAAGTTCCCAAGGCTCCGGTAGGAGCTTCCGAGGCCCCTGTAGGCTCGCTCCTGGTCGCGAGGAGACTGTGCCTTGATGGCGATGCTCAGGTACTGGTCATGGCACTTGACCGCTTCCTCGGGGTCACCGAGGGCATCATAGCACTCGCCAAGGCTACCATATGCGCGGCCTTTGTCCAGCAGAGTGGTGCTGCTGCTTCCAAGCTGAGAATGAAAAAAAGAGTAGCGGTGAGGGGTCAGTTCACTGTACAATGTGCACATTAACACACAGTCCTAAAAGGACAACAGCACTGCTACAAGCAGACCATTAAATAAAGGAACCTCTATTTTAAACACCAACTTCCACCTATAATATTTAGTAAGGCAAGACAGGGGCTGTCACCTTAAGGAAATGGGAAGTCACAACAACTGTAGCCACAGTGACTGTATTCCTCAGCAGAATCAGCTAATTAACTGAACTGTTAGTCAACATCCACCTGCCACTGCTTAGCACCTAAGATTTTAGGTGGAAACAAGTATTCTCACTAAGGAATCAACTAATAAGCCAGAACCAGTCATATTTTTGTGTATGTATGTCAGCAGCTGACAAGACCCGAACAGTAAAACTGCCTGCACGAGCTGGGGAATGGTTAACAAAAAACGGTTACCCGACGAATTTATGTTCACACGACGGAAACGCCACATATCTGTGGCCTTGTTGCACCACGCGGCGCAGCCAAGCAGCGAGCACTCACCTGTTCAAGGAGTGCCAGCTGCTGCTCGAAGTACCCGATGGCGTCCTCGTAGTGGGCCAGACCGAGGCGGGCCAGGCCCAGGTTGCCCAGGGCCTGCGTCTCGAGCGGGCAGTCGCGCAGCTGGCGCGCCCGCTCCAGCTGGGCCTGGTAGCAGCGCAGGGCCAGGCCCAGCTGACCCAGGGAGAGGTGCACCGCCCCCAGCCGACCTTGGGCCAGGCACTCGCCACGCACGTCACCCAGCTCCTGCTGCAGAGCCAGCTCCTGAGGAGGAGGCCGCATTGCAGAGAGGCAGCGTTAGGGTGGTCGGCAAAAATGCATTCGTGGGCTAATTGGTGCATATTCATAACGTACCTTAGTGCAAAGAGGACGACACACACCTTGTCTTGTCTCCTTCTTGTATTGTCCTGTTTGCACTAAGGTTCATTATGAATTAGGACGGTCAACTTAGTTGTTGAGATTGCCTCGTTAACATTTTTTTCGTGCCGTACAGTGACCCTGCATTTCTACTCTAACAGCTTTGTAAGAATATTTTGCACTTGTTAATGTTTTGCTATTTCTCGAATATTGCAATATGAGATCACACTTTTTTTGGTCTGCATCGTTCAGTAAAACACTTGGCTTTCTTGCACGCCTGCTAGTCCACGAGAGATCAAAAACACCACAGTTGTGTGTGCGCTTTGCTGTCAAAGGTGTGAGCTGCTGTAGGTATGTGCAGTGGCTTAGGCTGCTTGTCGGCAAGGAAAGGCCCAGACAAGCTATGCAATCATCAATGCCATTTGTTATATTGAACAATGCAGATTCCGACATGCAATTTACTCGGAAAACTCATGTAAAAACAAGGCAGCAGCGTGTGCTAAATCCTCCAAGGTTGTTAGAATAAAAACGCAGGTCGCTGCGCATAGATGAGCCAGAACACTTGTCACGGCAGTTTCGACACAACTGGTAGTGAGCTCCGCTCATCAAGTGTTTCAAAATGCAGTGTACATACGGCAAGCTGGACTGGTCAGTGTTGTTCCATATCGTGAAAAACGGCACTATGAAACAGCACAGTTATATATGTTTGTTTTTTTTCCTGCTTTCCTTATTTAATTTGTTTGATTCTGAAGCAAACCTTCAGTTGCGAGTCAACACTGTTTTCGTTGCCTTCTTTCTCATCCTTGTGTTTTCGTGCTGTTTTTCACATGATGCAGCTTACATAGAAAATGAGAGAAGACCTCAACAACGAACTTTTCCTCGAAGTAAATCTTCTGCCCACATGCACATTTCACTCATAGCTGGCAAAACAAAGTGGAAAACATTTATGATGAATGCTTTTCCTTGCACTTTTCCTCCACGAAGCTATACACTAGGCTTCGTGTGTGCAGGCCTTACACTCTAGATCACAAACAGCCACTTTCTACAACTTAGGCTCACTGCAACTTGTTTCAGTTTCCTGGTTGTATGCTATTACCACACATTCTTAACTTTTGTTCGCGTGAGCTACTCCCCCTTGTCAGACTGTTATCGTGCTTCATAACCCCATGCTCTATGTTGTATCCAAGCATTCATGCTGTTCTCTCTTCTTTGATGAGAAGGCTGGCCCACCATGATCAGATCACATGAGCACTGTCTTCGAATGCTGGAGTATGCTGCCAAATGTATGATGACACATGTCCATAAATAGCGCATGGGCTTGAGCAGTGTTTGCGTATTCCACAACTGCCAACTACGATCACCACATTCTTGCTGCTTAAGCAAAACTTTACTTTCCAGGTACACTTAACCCAACAAACATACTGCTTCTACCCATTCCGATCTGGGAACCGCTACCACGATTTGACGGGATGTCTTTCAAGAAGCGCATACCTGCGTGTGATAGCCAAGGGCCTTTTCGTAGCACTTCAACTGTCGGTGACAGAGGCCCAGGGCACCGTAGGCTGCGGCCTCGAGGTGACGCTCCTTGGACTGTCGCACCAACATCAGCTGCTTCTGGTACATCTGCACGGCTTCCTCGCTTTTTCCCATCTTCATCAGGACGTCACCCATATTGCCCAGCGCACGAAACTTGCCCTGTGTGCAAGGAAGGAGGATATATACACAAGTGGAACAATACGATACAGACGTTGAGGTGCGCTACCACATAGTAACGCTACTCCACAACAACCTAAGAATTTGGTTCGAGCGCTGCCCACAAAACCACACTGCACCAGCCGTCTGTAGACCTCACCGCTCAAAAAACTTAGTTCCCAGGAGATACTGATATTGAAAGAAGTTCACTTCCATCATGAAATCATATGGAAATGAGTGAACACAATGAGCTAGCGCATCTATTCAAATCATGAAAGGGAAATTTTCCATCCACCAGAGTGTCGCATGGAGCCAGGTTCCTCTTCCTCCACCTGGCAGGCTCCCCGAAGAACTGGTATGCCATTTATGCATATTAACATTTCCAATTCATCAGAATAAATCCCATCTGTACAATTTTTTTTAATTGAACAGGGGTGAACTTGCCACTGCATTCTCCAGGTACAGAATTCTTACAGGGACCATGAGATTTTAGGTCCCTGTAATAACACATCCGTCCCGCAGGGTAATGAACTAACGAAGCCAGTAATCAAATGCTGTCTGGTGTGCCTACGCAAAACACTGATTATGTCGTCTCTTTCGAGGTCAAGTGGCCGAGGAAAGGAATGTCTACTATGCTCAAACACCTTGGTAGACAAAAAAGCATTACGCTGAAAAATTGCTGATCAGCTCAGTTTACGTCTTCATATTTAGATAAAATCTTACGACTAGTAGCAAGAACTTGAAGAAACCATAATGAAAACTGTCACGCTAAACAAGGCCTTGGCTGGCAACTGTGTGCCACAATCTGCACTGATAATTCTGCCACACTCACTTGAGTTCACATGCAGCTAGGTATGAATATGTTGCAGACTGTAACAGCGCACGCAAATGTTGGCAACTAGTGGCAAGCTGCGACACAACAGGTGAAGGCAATGAAGTTGCACTTCCTCATCAAGGTCCTCACATTCAGCATTGCCTGAGAGTGTGCACACAGGTGACATGCAAAACCCGAAGGCTCCGAGTGATTATTAGCGACAATAGAGGGCATAGCTGGTGACTTTCTACGCTTGCGTCTATGGTGCAGTGCTCGAAGGCCGTCTCACCTCGCATCCGTGCACAAACTTACAAGATTTGAGAGCCAGTATGGTCCTCACATATTAGGCGAGACGCCCTTACGCAGCTGGGCAACTGTCACAGTGGAGGAGCTGTACATACCTGCAAGTTCCGCGAGACTTGGGAGAGTGCGAGGAAGTACTTCTGGCACTCGTACGCTGCGTCCAGGTTCCCCAGAGCGAGGTGCGAGAGGCCCAAGTTGCAGTATGCTCGTCCCATGTTGATGCGATCATGCAGGTTCTTGGCCAGGGTGAGGTCTTTCTCGTAGTAATCGATGGCGTCCTAAAAAGAGTAGTAGCAACATTTGCAATGTGTGTATCCCGCTTGCTGCAGCTGTCCCTCTAGTTATACGATCAAATTCGATTATATAGAATGTGGTTAAAATGAATTATCCCTTATACAAAACAATTTCTGAGCACTGTGAAGCTACACCTTTTATTTGAAATAACTTGGGAGGGAACGGGAACATGGGGAAGCAAAGGGCCCAGTTCTTCAAAGCACATGAACCACTTGAAGGTCAGTGATGATGAAGCCAAGCAAAGCATAGAAAAAAAATCATTTATTATTTTTATTCTAAACATAGAAACAGTAAAGGGAAATGAAAATGAAGAGGACGAAAAAAACAACTTCACACTGGTGACTGCAGACCAGTTTGCCCGCTCTTAATAGAGTACATACTATGTGACGCCTGCAGTTCAGAAAAATGTTCTACATCTTCCTCCATGGTCATGAGCAGCGCTGGCTACAACTTTCAGGGTCAGATTTTGTAAACACGCATATACTCATTAATGTGGATGGAAGAACAGTCGTCACCGCAGCTCAATTGGTAGAGCATTGAAGTTGTAATGCGGAAGATGGAAGTTTGGCTTCCGCCAGCGATAGGTTTTTGCCACTTTCATTTCCCTTTATCTTAGCATTTCTAGATTTCGATTACAACATCAAGTAGGTAATTTCCCCTATTCTTTTCTTGGCTTCATCTATTTATAACTCAGGTGCATGATTCAGAACTGTTACGTATCCAGTCGCCAAAGACTCTTAGGTGACTATAATATGTAGGCTCAAAAACAAATCACGTAGACATCACACGAAGCGGCGAAAGTGGAAGCAAAAGAATGTATTTGTTTAGCCCTAATTAATTTGTTCGTGTTTCATTTGTCCATGGATAATACACACACACACATTAAAACCGTGGGTTGTGAACACCCTTGCCGCAAATGAACGCATACCTTGTAGTTCCCCAGACAATAGTGGGCGTAACCCAGGAAGTGGCAGGCCCGCGCCTGGGCCTCAGTGTCGCCCATCTCCTCAGAGAGGCGCAGATAGTTCTCGTAGTACGGCACAGCCTGACCAAACTCCCCACGAGAACTGTAGCAGTTGCCCAAGTTGCATAGTGCACACGCCTCGCCTGCCGCATCCTTTAGCTCCCGTGCTATGTTCAAGTGGCTGGGAAGGGACAGGGAGACGAAAACATTTATTAAATAAATGGACAAATAATATCACACAGATCCAATGCACAAGTTCATACTATCTCCATGAAGCTTTCTATAATATAAAGCTGTTAATCTTCTGCACAAAACGGTTTGCAGTATAGCAATTATACATGCCTGCCCGGCAAATCGGCGAGATGCGGAAACTCCCACCATGTGATTCACGGGATCAACGCAACCATGGAATACGCTTTCTCCGGTATCGGCCCATTTTTCATCATTCCATCCCTGGGATCAGCCCAATTTAATACTGCACTATCTCCAGCACTGGCCCATGTTGCTCTGTGCAGAAAGGCTTTGGTTTAACAAAACAATTATGCTCTTGTATGATATGCTGCATTGAGGATATATTCAGCTACCATTTGGTGTCTCACTATAGGACCCATTCTTAGGTGCCGCATACCCATTTCGGAGTACTAGACAATAATGGACCTACGTACCCAGTGGAAAGTGCCAAATGGCTAAATCATAGAAAATGAAGTAAATCAAATAGGACATCGAATGTATGACGTCGCTCTATTTCATTAAGGGGTCTGCATGCCTTTGAGATGCCTATGGGCCAAACAATTTTTACCTTGTAAACCACACACACTAGGCAAAGCGAATGAGCAGCGTAAAATGACCATCGACGGACTACTAACATTGATGTGAAAGAAAAGAAAAACTTAGCTAACCTGTGGTAGTGGAGGAGAGCCATTTCGTGGCGCCCCAAGGCTTGGTATGCCACTGCCAAATTGCCATGCGTTGAAGCCTCCGCACTGCGGTCGTTGACCTCCTGCAAATTGCATTTGTGAAACGAAAAGTGAGTTGCCAACAAAAAAAAATAATAATAATAAACAAGTAACAATTTCCACTTTATGCAGTATAAAAAGCAACATGTTATACTGAGCTACATGCTTGCTTAAAAGCACGGATCACTCGTACAACAAGCTCGATAGAGCCAAATCACAGCCAGATTTTGTTTAAAGCTTTATTGCGGTCTTGATTATATTTTTCATGAACAAGGGTGCAATTAATTTAACAAGTGCTGAAGCATCTAAAATGTTTTCAGGTCACATAGTGCACTGTTTATCAAGTGTCCCAATGAAGCATCACATCTCCTATCTTTTAGCAGTAGCAGCTGACTTAAAATGATAACTTTAGATAGCCGGTTCAACTTCCAATGTCCCGCCAGGTTTTGTCGACACCAAAAGGACACTGGGTAACCATTCGCTTCAGGACTTGTCGCCAGTTGCTAGCAACTTTAGCATGCCATTACGTTCTGCAGATGTGGTTCAAACAGCCCCTCATAACCATCTCTCTCTCTTTCTCTCCTCTGTACCTTGGAGATGGTGAGTTCCTGCTTGTGGAGCTGAACGGCCTGCTCGTAGTTGCCCATGGCGCTCTGAGCATTGCCCATGTTACCATAGGCCCGGCCCATGCCTGCCCGGTCTCCCAAGGACCGCGCTATGTTGAGGTGTGCTTGGTGGAGCTTCAGGGCCGCCTCGTAGTGGCCTGCCAGCTGGTACACAATGCCCAGGTTGGAGCAGGCCCGCCCTTCAGCCACCTGCATTCCGAAAGTCAAGATAGTCCGGCATGAGGTACCTCACTACCGAATTCCCAAGGTGGCTGCAAAATAATAATAGAAATGCCTGCAGATTTCGCCGATTCCTCCTGCGCCGAGATCTTTCACTGTGACAGCAGCAGGCTTTTGCAACAGACACTGCCATCTTTACAAGAACAACTGAGTATTTTTGCGATGCACACAATGTCATCCTCGTCAGCTACAATATTGTCTGCTGTGGCCTCCAAGATGCACACACAGATGCCACCACTCTCAATGTCTGGTGATGCACAGCACGCCACACAAATCACCTAGCCAGTGCACCTGTCTTTCAATGCAGACTGCCACAGGGGCGTGAGTTGGACCCTCAATATTGATGAGGTGGTTTTACGATGAAATGATATGAAAATGTATTGATGCTGACAGCACGATAATTACAGCATGACAGATAGGATGGGTAGGTGGACAGATATAGTCAAACGAGCTTTAGATCATTTAATTGATATTGCACTAGTATAGACAAATGAATAAACCATTAACCTGGACTCGCAGCAATGAGAGTGCTCAGGGGTCGGGAGGCAATGGGGTGAGGGAGTAGTCACTTGCCGACTACCACTGATTTGCTTAGCTAAGTGCTATCAGAATTCTCTGCCGGGTGATTTCGTGAACTGACCTGACGAAAGCAGCGCAAAAATGTGGCAAGAGTAAAAGAGTTAGCACCCTCTCCTGTTGCCTCCTTTTATTCATTCGAATTCCTTGCTCTGCTCCCGTCTTGTTTAGGCACTATGATGGGCCGGATTAAAGTGGCGCAAGCTTCGCGTACCTTGTCCCTGGCAGCAAGTGCCATGTCCAGCTGCTTCTCGTGCCAACGACGAGCCTGCTGCCCGTCGCCCATGCAGCGGGCGGCGTGGCCCAGCCCGGCGTAGGCCCGTGCTTCGATGACCCGATCACCGAGCTCACGCGCGATCCTCAGCACTTGCTCGTGGTAGGAGCGAGCTTGGTCGAAGCAGCGTCGGTAGTGGTGGGAGGAACCCAGGTTCGAGTAAGCTCGAGCCTCTTCCACCTTGTTCCCCAGCTGCTTGGCGAGCCGCAGGTGCTCGGTGTGGCACTCCACGGCACTCTCAAAGTCGCCCATGGCCAGGTACACCGCTCCCACGTTGCCCACCTGGAATGTTTCACAACACAAAAAATCAGAACGTGCCCCAGCTATTTACCTATTTAGGTACTCATTATAGAGCTTTAGCTTGTTTCTGCACATACTACTACTGCGCCATCTCGTGATGTTGAATTCAACCAGAGTGTACAAAATTGTTATTCCAATGATGGGCTATGTGCTACTGGTGTAAAAGCATATAAGCAGCTGAGTATGAGCAGCCTTTTTAAAATTTTTCGTGAACGACAATAGCATGAAAGAAAACAAACGTTTCCAATGCTTTTTGGTTGAAAAGACTGCCATAAGGTGTCCCTGCCAGCTCTGTTGCTGCCCATTCGTTTCTCCAGTACTTCAATATTTTGTAACATGCAATGTGAACTCAGACATGCTAAATCTCTCTACTGTCTACTGAATCTCTGTCTCACTGTCAGTCGCACTGACAATATGAGTGCTACCAACAACTTACAGCACACTGATTGCAGTGTTAAGTGACCACTGTAGTGTGACAAATCGCACACACACATGTTGCCTAGCTAGCACAGATTTGCAAGCAGAACAATGCTTTTCAGCACCTCGTAGGCAAATACCATCTGTCTGGCTATGTTTCCATAGAAAAAGAGGTAGCTATGGGGTCAGAAATAAAGGATGCCATCACCAATATAAAAAAACCAACTCAAAACCAGACGATGAAGCCACCTCTTTTCCTCTTTTGTCTCTACCATTTATACTCGACTAACTATTCAGCCATCCTTGGCTGAATAACATGATCCTTGTCTTCAAGCATTCCGCATAGCTTGTTGACTTTTTACCAGTCACATTATTATTCAAAGAAGAATCAAGCATGAAGCACTGAAGGCATCACCTAAGCAAGTAGAGGAATGGAAAAGAAAAAAAAAAGCCAGAAAGCTTCGCATCCTGCGTACACAACTTCACCAATCACTGCTGCGCTACACTGATAATGAAACATAGGACTTCCTGCCTACAGTTCCTTTCAAAAGAACTTTTAACCACACTTTTTCACACCAGCAAATTACTCATTGAGCATTGCAATGAAAGAATGACCACAGAAGCTACAAACTGTTGTGGCTAGGAAGGATCTGGCTAACTGTGTGGTGGTTTCCAACCGCAATACACCTCGAAAAGTGCCCGGCCAAGCTGCAGAGAATGGGCGCACGGAGGAAACAGGAAAACGCAAGACGACAACTGTTGCACACGTACCTCACGTGCCTCCTGAAGCCGGTCACCCATCTGGCGCACCAGCTGGACACACTGCTTGTGGCTGGCCAGTGCATTCGGGTAGTCGCCTATGGCCGTGTACACATGGCCCAGGCTGGTGAGGGCCAGTGCGGCCGCCTGACTGTCTTTGCACTTCATGGCCAAGACTAGCTGGTAGCGGTGGCTGGACAGGGCCTCCTTCAGGTTGCCCTTGGAGAAGTGCGCCGACCCCAAGTTGCCATGGGCGCGGCACTCCCCTGCCTGGTCATCTGCAGAACAGGCACATTTGCGTTGATATTCTCAACAACGTTCTCACACTTGGAGCTTGTGACTGTTCAGTAAGACGGCTGCCTTTATTGTTGAGAGACATGTACATAGAAGTTTACTTTTGGAGAAATAAATAATGGCAAGAATGGGTAGTAGTATATTTGAGAAGGAAGAAGTGACTGCAGTTAGTACGAGCATGCCTGGTACTGTTACGCAATGCGGAGTGTGGCACCGTTGCAACAACGATTGCAAGGACATCTTTCAAGGCTGTTTGCCAACAATCAAATAAGGACTCGGTCTTCTTGGTGCAATGTTCTTGGTGCAATGTGGTATTTCACTATTCAACAAATAAAGAACAGCAATCAATGGCAGTCTAAGTGCAGTGGATGAGAGAGCAAATTCAATTATGCCTGGTGAAGGTGAGATGATGAATAATATGTTCACGTTGATGAGTGTAGCATTCACTTTATTTTTTTTTTGCATAACAAAAAACTTAGCTTTATTGTCCAAATGCTTGCATTAACATTCCTCCCAGTCTCAAGAGTGAAACAGGCAGTCTGTATATTTAAATGTGCACTGAAGGGTATGGCAACTTGGTATCGAGCGCATAAAACACTTAATGTAGTAAAATGTGACTCAGTGTGAGGCATACTGCCACAAAAGGAAACAAATAAAGGGCCTAAATGAACCTATAATATGCTTTTTCTCACTAATAAAAGAGGCTCGGCGAAGATAGGTTGAAGGACACACACAACCCATCTCTATAATGTTGCAACATCCTAGGCAGAATTACATTTTTAGACATATCAGGAGCCATATCATGTCAAAGTGCACACTGGCTGACTTACTGAGAGACTTGGCAACTGCCAGGTCCTGCTGCATGTAGGCGATGGCACGGTCAATGCTGTTCAGTGCCCAGTAGGCCGAGCTAAGGGCAGAGAAAACGGAACCTCGCAGCTTGAGACTGCATGTGCCTATGTGAAGGGCCGTCTCCAGCAGCACCACAGCAGCAGCGTGCTGCCCCGTGGCCAACAGTTCCTGCCCGATCACCGACGTCATCACAAAGGGCGACTTGTCCAGGCGCATCGACTGCAGCTGCCGATACGTGGGCTCCAGGGTGGCTGCACCGGGCATCGAATCGAAGATTGATGCCAATGCTTTTCACAGTCCAGGCAAACAACCAGACAATTCTGAACAACAATGCAAGTCTTTGATCAGAATTCACAAAGTAAAGCAAATTACAAGAAATTACAAAGTAAAGCAAATGCATCATCGCAGTAGCTGCACAGCCAACAACATTTAACTACTTAATATGTGGTTTATAACGAACTTAACTTCAATATAACATTTTTGGCAGAGGTGTCCTCTCTTGTCAAGGTATATTCAGCCACATCAGACACCAGTGACCATTGTGCACAGTTTCACTATTTGTCATGTTTAAAAGATTAAATATGGCAAACTACAATAAGCTGTAGAGGCAACACACATACTTTCAGCCAGTAAATATGACATGGAGTCGTTGCTCACCTCTAAGGGGTGACTTCATCGCTGCTTCAACCAATCCAGCTAGTAGCTGGACTGATTTTGAATCTTGATTGAGCCCCGAGGCAAATGCAGCCAGGGCATCAGCATGCCTGCCCAAACACTGGAGTGCAACTCCTTGTCGATAGTAGGCCTGTGCAGGGACAAAGAATAGGAATTTACAATTTCAAAGCTGTGCATAAAGAACAAATTCCTCATTACATCTTTTCATTCTTCTTCGAGGGAAAGAATGTCAACCAGCTCGCCCAAACTGCCACCTTATGCTGCTTTCTGGTAAGCAAACCGGAGCATTTACTGCTGCTTTGGAAGTGCTCTGGCGCAAACCAGCACTGGTCTTAGCTGGACCTACCTAGGCTGATGTGGGCCAAGGTGCAAGCAGAAGCCCTCCTAGAGCAATTCAAAGTGTTCACCTACTCGCCCAAACAAAAGCACCATTAGAGAGCAGAAAAATAGAAAACACACACCGGTCAACAAATCAACAAAGAAGCACAAGTCTGCTGAGAGTGCAGTGCTCGTGTAGTGTGCCACAACATGCGTTTGTACTTTTGTCTACGCCTGCTCTGCGTCCCTTTGAATTGGGCACTGGAGATGTTCAACATCATCAATGCAGTTGGGTTGTAGCCAGTCTATGACCAAACTGGTCTTCACCTGTTCGGTCATGTGGTCACGCAGGCCAATGACCAGTGGTTTAGTTATGGATCACTTATATTAATTATTAGAGAGCTTTAGGTTAGGGGTCACAAGCGACTTGCATACACAAGAACTAGGAGCCACGGTACTGCGCATGCACAGACCCCTACGTCTGGATCTGTGCATGCGTAGTACCATTGCCCCTAGTACTTCCATACGCAAGCCGCTTGCATCCTCTAACCTAAAGCTCTCCATTAACGACGTTAACATGCACCGGCGCGCCACCGGTGCAATCTCGGAGGCCACGCAAAAAGAGGCGGGCCTTCGCACACGTGCCGCTAAATAGCACAGTGTGTCAAACACGGCAGCCCGACGCTTTAGCGCTGCACCACAAATGCTCGTGGGCAACGAGGGATTAAGAGGAAGCTTTAGCTCAGGTCGACGCAGCCTATTCAAATACATGTAAAACGCAAAAACATGTTTATGAGGTAACCCCTGGACGGATTTTGATGAAATTTGTTGCATTTGAAAGAGAAAGTTAAATTCTAGTGACTGTTGGAAGCGGAATTTCGATTTAGGGCTTGAATTTTCTTAAAACAATTTTCAAATATTTGACCATTTGAAAAGAATAGAAGCACGAAGTTTACAAATTCATAGCTCTGCATCAAGAACTGATATCGCAGTTCTGTAAACGGCATCCATTAGATCATTCAAAGCGGGCAAATTCAATATGTCATTTTACATCTTACGTGAATTTGTTACATTGGTTACAACGGTTTTGCAAAAGTTGTATTTGCCTATGACTATTTTTTTTATATTCATGTGTAACATATCAAGTTTGTCCGCTTTAGATGTGCTACTAGATGCAATTCACAGAATAGTATTATCATTTTTAGTGGTTAAGTTACAGAGTTGTAAACTTGGTAGTTTCGTTTTCTGAAAATTTTCCATTTTTGCGAATTTTTAATAAGAAATTGACAACCTAAATAAAAAATTCGAAACCAACAGTCACTAGATTTTAAGTTTGTCGTTTAAATGCAACAAACCTTGTCAAATTTGGTGCAGTGGTTGCCGAGAAAAACGAATTCTCCTTTTACATGTATTTAGATAGGAGCACTCGAGCTAAAGCTTCCTCTTCATTCTCAGCATTAGCACACACCGGCGCACCGCCGGTGCAATCTCGGAAGCTATGCAAAAAGAAAGGGGAGACTTGGCGTGCGCGACGCCAGGTGGCGCAGCGGATCCAAAGGAAAGCGCAAGATAGGAGCCCGGCTGCAGTAGACAGCTCATGCATACATTAGAGCGGGAAGTTGGGCTAGTTGGGGGAAGTTCACCTTGCAATGCTGGGGTTACTGCACTAAGACACATGGGCAACACAAGAAGAAAAGGAGAGTCTGCGCGCTTCCAGTACTTTTCTTCTCGTCCGTGTGTCTCAGTGCAGTAACCCCAGTATTACATCGTGCATACACGACCCGTTTCAGCAGTGGCAATACAGTGCGTCACTAGATTGCTTGTATGTTAATCGCATTAACGTCGACGGTCATCGTGAGATGGGTTCTGCCTGAACTTTTTTTTTTTCCTTCCTCCACACAGCAGTCTAACCCCACGGCAGGACATAGCTAACGCACCCCTCCTAAGGCACAAAACAACCGAAATCACCCAGGCGGACGACACACGCACCTTGGCCCATCGAGGGTTGAGCTCCCGGGCCTTGGCGGCGTCCTGGAGGGCCTGCGTGTACTTCCCGAGGCGCACGTAGGCGGCCGACCGGTTGCTGTAGAGCACGTGGTTGGCCGGGTCCAGGGCCAGGGCCTCCGTGTAGAGCTGGGCGGCGAGCCCGAAGTCCCCGGCCTGGCAGGCGGCCGTCGACTGGCGCACCAGGTCGAGGAAGGCGGCCCGCTGGCTGCTGCTCGTGCTGGCCGCGCCGCCCAGGGCGCTGGCCGCGCCGCCGCTGCTGCTGCCGCCGGCCGACGAGGAGGCCGCGCTGCTGCTCCCCTGGTCGCAGCACTCCACGTCCACCTCGAGCTGCGCGTTGTGGACAGATCGAGGGAGGTTGCGGTGAGGCCGCGGCTGATGAACGCGGGGCCGCATTTTAGATCGATCGCTATAGTGGGGACCGGACAGTTCCTGCTTCCGCGTGACATATTAGAGAGGTTTAGGGCCGATTTATGCTCGAGCCGCCCATCGCCGCAAGCCGCACCGCACGCGTGCGGTCGCGCGAAAGATTGCCCGTATCCAGCACTTGTGCACAAATTTCGGTTTACAATGCGTAAGGCATACACTGTGCACACAGTTTAAATGGTAATTTGTGCACAAGTGCTGGATACGTGCAATTTTTCGCGCGACCGCACGCGTGCGGTGCGGCTTGCGGCGATGTGCGGCTCGAGCGTAAATCGGCCCTTAGATTAGGGGACGCAAGCGGCTTGCGTGCTCAAGAACTAGGGGCCACGGTTCTGCGCATGCGCAGAACCCTACGTCCTTGTGTGCGCATGCGCTGTACCGTCGCCCCTAGTTCTTGCGTACGCAAGTGCCCTTGCGTCCCCTAAACTCTATTGTGGTGCGGTGCACTCGGTCCGCTCGATCCGCCTGCATTTCGTGAACTGTAGAAGAACGAAGTGGATCGACTGAAAGTACGTCTCTAACAAAAATGTTTGACTCTCTGTGGCTTACCTCGTCCTCAAACAATAATCGTCGTCTGTCAGATCACGCGGACGCATACGACACTGAGAAACGTTTGTAAACGTTGGCACTTAGGGTATAGGTTAAACAAATAAATACCCGCGTGTCGTTTGTGACCCTAAGGTGCCGGGAAAGCAGCGTTGAGGAAAAGAAACTCGCGCAAGATAGACGATTATTACTATAATAAGTCCTATTATTACTATTAGTAATAAGTCCCAGAGCGACGCAGATATCTGCGTACACGAAGAATTTCTTCGTGTACCATAACGGACTCTGAATACTCGCTACAATTGCTTCATTGCAAGAACTTCAAAGGTTGCGCCGCAGAAGCGGGCTTCTCCCCGCGTGATCTATTGCCGTGGCGAAGCAACCTTTCAAGGCGGCTGACACACACACGTGCAGACACTTTCGAAACAACGTCCGCAGCTCGCGCGCATCTCTACTGCCACATTTTCGAGGGCGTGCGCTGCTGTCAAGCACGACCTTCCGTCCGTCGCCTACCTGTAAGCACTCCTCGCTTCAAGCGTCATCCTACGTATAAAGAAACTTGAGATCGTAGCGGAGGGCAACGCGAATACCGGAGGAACAAACAAACAAACAAACCACTAAAGTAGAATGGCCGCCGAAAACTTCGCGTCACTCTAAAGAGCAAACCTCTCGCGCACGCACACACACTACAGCACTATTTCAGACGTCGATCTTCCCCGTCGATGGGCCAGGTATCGCGTTCTTATTGTTTTCACGGGCACGGAGGACGCTACGCACAATATGTGTGCACCCCGACAACCCTCACCCCTACCCCTCGCCCTAGCGCGTTCACATGAAGACAGTCATGCCGGGAAAGCCAGCGCACCGCCGCGAAGCTATATAGTGCATGGCCCCGCGCAACAAGTTTGCCAAGTGGAGCAGTTATATGCGAGAGACCATCGGGACGGCGGCGGGCACTCAGGTGGGCGGGGCGGCTTCTTTCTGTCTCCCTACGCGTAGGATACGTGCGCACGCCGCACATATACTACGTCAGCTGCGCTCGCGATCGTGAGAATCGGCAATACAAGGGCAGGGGGGGGGGGGGGAACGGCCGCGAACCCGTGACCTTCCTGCAGGATTGCGCGGGCCGCGCCGTTCTGTTGGCCGCACAACTCACGTCGGTTCCGTTTCGCGTCGTATACTATTCGGGCAGCGTGGCTCGGATCTGCTGCGCGAGGTATGCGCTCCGCCGCTCGTTCGTGGCATAGCTTGATTATAGTATAGTTAGTTGACCACGCGTCTTGCACGCGCGCAGCGAAGCACAGACGACGATCGAAGCACGCATAGTTAGTTAAACACGACGCGCAGTAAGTGTGCGTGTCGATTTCAGCGCGTTCACTTCGCAACAGGATGAACAGGCTGGGCGCGTTGGCGATACGGTGTATACACGTTGGAGGGATTTAGTCAGGTGTATCGCAGACAGGATAGGAATAACCCGCCGATGAAACTACAGGTGCTGCAGTTTCGCGCGAAAGGCGAAGCATCGATTGCGGCAGCAAATTATTAGACAGGATACGAAGTAAGGATAGTAGTTTCATCAGCCGTGTAAACTTGTAAACGTTCGCTTATTAACTAAATTTAAAAGCGTGGTGCCACACGCGCAGATGCAAACGTGAACGCACCTCACTCGACGACCGCGGACACTCGCAGTCAAAGCGCTGGCGTGAGGAAGCGCGGCAGCAGCAGCGAGCGAAGTGACCTTCACGCTGCCTCTCGCTTTAACGCAAAACCAAGCGGCGAGAACCCAGCGCACACGAAGCTATAGCAGCCCTCGGCGCACTTAGACTTTGTCCCCATCCCAGTTCAGGACCTCCCAGGGCCGCGGTTCGGGGACCTCCCAAGTTATACGCACTGCCGCCCCTGCGCCGCGGCATTCGTGTCGAGTGCTGCGTTATGGTGACTGCACTGCAGAAATCGAGCTGCGCAATTTCCCAACATCTCGTGAACCGCCGTGAACCGGTTCACATGCATGGCGCAGGCGAATCGAATGGACATATCGTTTCGAGTGTCGCGTTATTACTAGGCCTGCCCCGCTTAAATCGTGCTTGCGTATACTGAACTGAATCGCTCGGTTCTCACGTACGGTGAAGTCCGTGCCGCGCTGGTTAAGTTATAACTGAACGTACCGCGAACACGAGCGTATCACTGAACAACACGCGTTGAGTTGTTATTCAGCCTTGCAGCGCGTCCTGCATGTATATACGCATTGTTTGCGTTACTCTCGTGCTGCCCAAGTCATCCCCCACGCCCTTTCTCTCTCTCCTTTCCGCGAAGCACTTCCGACGCCCCTGTCGAACTCGCTGCAGGGAACTTGTTGCACGAGGTCAAAAGACCTGGCGTGCAGAAAAAGCGTCCGCGCAGAATGGGCCGCGCCGCGGCTGGCACGCACGCACGCGAGCGGTCCTCCGCAATCGGCCATCTCGGGCAGCACGGGTCGCCGGATCCGTTCATCATCGGCCGCCGTGTTTGCACAACAAAAGGGGAGCGCGCGCGCCGCTCTCCGGCGCGACCTTGTCACGCGCCAATCACGCAGGCAAACGCTGACGATTGAGCGACCGCGAAGTGGCGCGCACGCACGCCAAACCTTTTCTTCGTCATCTTCTTCTTTTTTTTTACATCCAGTGCATGGCGAGCACTGTTAGGGGCAAAAAAAAAAAAAAAAGAAAATACTAACGGGCTACCGCCGTGCTGCGCACGGCACCGCCCGACCGACCGACCGATCGGTTCGGGTCTCGCGCGCGAGTCGTCAGTCGCTTCCGGGCGACGCTGCTTCTTGCGGTGCCCTTCGTACCAGGTCACGCCAGCCGGGGCGAATAGCCAAAAGAGGTTTGAAACACAACGGAGACGCACTTTGTACGTGCGTAGCTTAGACGTGTGCCGGCGTCCGCGGGAACAGCAGCAGCGGATCGGACGCGGCTCCTCGCGACGCAGTGATCAATCGCAGCGGCCGCTTCTGTCGTCTTCACTTGGTCTTGGCATCATGAGCTGACAGAACTGCTGGGCATGCAGTGAGGCGTGCCGCAGAGTATGTAGCGAAAGCACAATTAACCCCGCCGTTCTCCCGTTTTGTTTCGTATGAGACACCACCCGCACCACTCGATGCTTTACACTCGATGCCATCCCGTGTATCCGGCGCTGCATGGTCCGACCCGAACAGGGAGGTTCGGGCCATGCAAAAACAACAACAACAACAACAACAACAGGAATGTACTGAACACGGCTAAACAACAACAACAACGAGAATGTACGAGGCCGGACAGGCAGCACGTCAGTGCAATGAAACGAGTCGACGGGCGCACTACTACACAGCGCGCGCAGAGGCATGTGCGTCTCTTTGTGAGCGCAGAAACGCGCGACCCCGACGACGGACTCGGAAAAGAAGCGTCGTGCGCGCATGGGCGGCGCCGTAGTACACGTAGCACGCGCCGTCGCCTCCCCGCGACCCCCCGGGGAAAACAAACAAACAGGCCCGGCCAGCTGCTGCTCCCGTGCCGAGGGCCCAAAGCCTCCAATTTTCCCCGGGGACCGCGCCGCCGAGCGTTCGCCTAATCGAACTCGAAGAACAATTGCTCGTCCTCGCTGCTGTGTGTGTCCGTTTGCCACCGGGCCATCGCCGAGGACGACCGCGGAAGCCATTTCATGGTCACTGCACTTGTGTAGGCGTGCTGCTGCTGCTGCTGTGTTCGTGTTTGAGTGATTGTGGAGGTACGTGCGTGCGTGCGTGCGTGCGTGTGTGCGTGTGTGCGTGTGTGCGTGCGTGTGTAAGCAATTGCGTGGTCACTGCACATCAGCAGTGTGTGTGGCTGCTGTGCTTTCCCTAACTCGACAACCGCAAGGTCACCGGTTCGACTCCTTGCCGCGGCGGGCACGCGACGGGGCAAGTGTGACCCGGAGCCCTCGATCGCCCCTCCTTCCCCTGCGGCGTTGGTTTCGAATGTTGTTACCAATCAATCCGGGTAACCGGATCGCTACCGCCCAACGCGTCTCACCCCCCCCCCCCGCCCACTCCGACATGGCGAGAAGCGCCGCGTATCCTGGAGCAGCAGCATATATGTGACACTGACGACGATGGCCTCGCCGTGCTCGGTGCACAACACGCCGGTACTGCAGCTGTTGCGTTCCCAACCTCGTGCGTTCCTGCATTGCTGACCGCGGACACTCGCCAGAGCGCGTTTCGCGGCTCAGCCGGATTTTCAACCAAAAATGCAATGCCTTAAGTCTCAGCATCGTCGCCTCCTTTCTATTGCACGTCATCCGTGCTCCCCACCCAGATCCTTCCTTCCTTCCTTCCTTTGTTTCTTTCTTTCTTTCTTTGTCCACGAAAGGTGGAAGGACGGAAGCAAGCAAGCAAGCGCGCATGAAATCCTACATCGGGTAAACGCATGGCGGCCTCCGTGAGCACAAGAATCACTTCTCGGGGCCGCGGATCGAACGAGACCCCGCACGGCCTGGTGATGCAGGAAGGGGGGGGGGGGGGGAGGAACGCGCTCCTCCGGGCGATGGTGCCGCAGTGACGGCCCGTCCCATCCGCGCGAGACTCTATGCAAAAGAGCGACGCTCCCGTTTCGAGAAATTCGGGCGTCGCGCATGGCGGAGGAAGGTTGTCGCGCATCGTGCGGTCGTTTCGTGCGCGTTGTGGGGCACGAGACGGCGTTTGGGGCTGGTATGTTGTATATACACATAATAGACGTACACGTCTATATTGCAGGGGCACGTACGAGCGGCTCGACGAAACGCGGTCAAGTGTGCGCACGCAAGAACGCACGCAAACGCGTGGACAACCGATTGGGCGCTCGCGCAGCGCCGCTCCCCCGTTTTTGTGACGCAGAGCGCGAAGCTCCGTGACGTAATTTAGTGCGAGCCAGTGCTGCTGATCGGCGCGCGCAAGAGGAGCGTATCGGAGGGACGCACGCAAGGAAGCTTGGAAGTACGGAGTGGACTGGGATATTTGAGTGCACTCGGAACGAAACCTTAAAAGGAAGCAACGCTGCGTCAGCTGTACCCACGGAGCAAGAAACATTTAGGAGTGGAAACTCCGCTGTTTGCGGCGACCAGAAAATGTCACATGCCCGCGGAGCTGTTATCGTGCTGGCGGCGCCTGGCGGCCTGGAAAGAAATTACCGCCGTTGAGAGCGCGCCGAAGCCGCCTGCCCGGGCGCTGCATTTTTTTTTTTTTTCGCTGCGGCTTCTACGACGCGCCGCATGGCGCCGCCACTGTATACGGTCCCGTCGGCGCATACAACAATTGTGACCTTATCTGGTCGCCCGCGCTCGCTCGCGCTGACGGGAGTTTCACCTCCTAAATGTCTTCTCCGTGGCTGTACCTCAGCGTGCGGCACTTTTGTGCGGCGTGTGGAAACATTTCGGTCGGCCTTTCTCGCGCACGTTCTCTGCTGTATACCTGCTATACCAAGCACGAGGTCGCGGGTTCGAGTCCGCAGACGCATTTTTATAAGGACAGAAGGCAAAAGCACTCGTGCGTCGAAGTTTTGAGCGCACGACTGAAAAGAACCTCACGTGGCAAAAAGAAAAAGCGCCCGGAGCCCTGTACCATACGCGGCAACTCTCATGTGGCCCCCGTTATACACTGGGACGCTAAGCATCGTCGATCAATCGATAATTGATTCTACGGGTTTAAACGCTGCGTGCCGTTATCTTCTTCGACAGCAAAACTAATTGGACAAATTTTGTAGACGCGTATAGGGTACAGCTACAGTAAAACATTAGTGCCACGGAATTTAAGTGGGTCGTCTCGTATCAAGAGACCCGCAGACGATTACAAGCCCTACCCTCCTTCCCACTGCCATGATTTCTTTCCCCTCAACTCGTTCGCCGAGTGATCGGGGCTAAGCTCCGCCTTCACTGGCTCTGCGTCGTGATGTGACGTCATGTCTTCTCGGAGCCAGCGCGTCTCCCCTCCGTGGTCCGGTCATGACGAACCATCTCCAACCTCTCCGCTAACCGCCTGGCCGTCGTCGATCCCTCCCCCACCCCCAAAGCTATCCAAGCAGCGTGCGCTGCGAGTCTTCTGTGACAGTGCCGAGTATGTCCAGGGGGGGGGGGGGGTATTCTGTAAGGGTCCGCCTAGTGGACTGTCCATTTCCACCGCTGCTGATTGGGTGCAGCTGTACGAGCGAGGAGGAGCCGGGCAGCTCTATCCAATTAGCAGCGGCCGAAATGAACAGTCCACTAGGTGTACACTTAAATGCCCCACCCCCAGTGTTCCGCTAACAGCAGGCGAGCTGGAAGTCTTGACGGATGGGCGGAGGCATCAACTAAAAGCCCCTCCGTGCTACTACCGCCGTGATTAAGGGGCTTTAGCGTAAACGCGAGCCGCCTGCACGGTGTAGCCACCTGGTAGTTCGAAGCTTAATAACCAGCTAAACAGAACTAATAGAGACTTTTAGCTTGTCCGGTATTGGGGTAAATGCAGGCGAACGGGGCGCGGAGGCGTAAACGTTAGCGGCCTGCATGGTGTAGCCACCTGGTGGCGCAGAGCTCAGAGACAAAAACAGCTATCAGTGTAACCAAGTCTATTCTACTTCGCTGCTGGTGTAAATTTTCGGCACTGGCGTGATCGTGTTGCTGCCAAAAATTCTTTACCCGCACCAAAGTAAAATACACTTGGTTACGGCGATATTAGCTGTTTTTCTCTGTTCGAGCTCTGCCCCACCAGGTGGCTGCACCATGCAGGTCGCTCCCGTTTACGCCTCCGCCCCAACGATCCGCCCCGTCCGTTTGCGTTAACCCCAGTACCGGACAAGCTAAACCTCTCTAATACTGCTGTAACCAAGTGTAAAACATTTTAAACATTTAAATAGGCGATGTGTTCACGATTACGCTCCTGTCGAAATTTTACACCAGCAGCAAAGTAGAATATACTTGGTTACTGCTATATTAGCTCAGTGTTTGTCTGGTAGAGCTCTGTGCCACCAGGTGGCTGCTCGTGCAGGCCGTTCACGTTCTGCACCTCCACTCATCCGGTGAACCGCCCAGACCGCTTGCGTGTACGTGAATAGCGGACACGCTATAAAACTCTCTATTATGGTACTAATCCTCTGGCGTAAAGTGACGACGCAAACGCGTGGGTCATGGCGGCGATTGGATACCGACAGTCCGATCACTCAGCTCGTCCGCTGCCTTGAAGAGGGACACGATTTCGCGGACGCCGATCGCTACGTTTGCAGTCCATAACGTAAACAAAAAAGGCGATCCATGGTGCTCGCTAGAAGAAAGCTATAGACCACCACTGACCGCGGAGCTCCAGTCAAAATGGAGCCCGTTGTAACGCAAGCAGACGACACTTGCCGTGTGCCGGAAATGATGAGTGTAAGTGTTAAACTGTTGTGTACTCTCTTACTGTCAATTTTTAATAGAAACAAATTTACCAACATTCTTAACTATTACGAGCAACATTTGTTCAGCATAAAGTTGGAATTAATTATCGATGACGCGACCTGGGCAGCCAATTGGATAGCTCGCCCAACTGACGTCAATTTGGATAACTACGTCATTCGGGAGGGGGCGGCTCTGAAAACACAGGGGAGCGGCGTCGCTGGCGATTGGTATCGATGCACATTTTTAAAACGTTATAATGAATTGCACTCTTTAAGCGCAGCGCTCGAACGCGTCGCTCAATGATCAGAAGGACTACAGTCTATAACGACTCAGTACGTTTGTACAATATCGTCGAAATCGTTTCAGGGTCCCTTTAATAAAAACACATCGAAGACCACGCCTTCGGAGTACCGCGGGCATTCGAAAAGAAAAACAGTGACATCGTGGCCGCCACCTTTTGGACACCACAGAGTTTCCTATATGTCACAAACTGGTCACGCGCATGCGACTAGACGCATGCAGGGCCCTAAGATACTCAATACTGTTGCATTTATGCAAATAATACGCGAGGCATTAGCGGCAGCATTACCTCTAGTAGCTTTTGTTGAATTGCTCGTTTGCAAATTTTGTTAATATTGTTGAAAAATCGGATTTCGGGCGTCACCCTTATAACGTCTTATAACGTCCGCCTTTCGAGGCTTTTTTTTCTTAATTCCACCGAGGCCCCGATCGGCGCGCCACCTCTGGACGTGCGAAAGGAACTAAACGCACGCGCGCGACGCGGTCGCCAGACGCGAGTGCGCGAGAGGAAGCGAGGGAGGTGGCAATAACGGCAGGGACAGGACGCTCGTCTCATTAGAGATCGTGAGACGCTAATTACGCGCACAGCCTTCGCGGGAGAAACGACGGGCTTTACACACATTTATTATACGGCCAGGGGCCCGCACGCACGCACGCACACACACACACACACACACACACACGCACGCACACACACACACACACACACATGCGCGCGCTTCGTCATGACGCGGATGCGTGGAGCACGGTGCCACCACCACCCAGCGCACCGACACGCCATGACCAGCGCAACGTTGGAACCACCGCGGCACCACTCCCCCCTTCCCCCTCCACCCTTTCTCTCTGTCTCGTATTTCATCCAGATCCGAGGACGTGAGGGAGAGGAGGAAACCGCCCGCTGCGTAGCCTTCCTCCGCGGGCCGCGTGGGGAGGAGAGAGAGCGCGCGCGCGCGCTATGTAGGCGCGCGAACGCGGGACGGTGCTTCTCAAAGGCGCGCGCGCAATGAAGAAAAAAAGAAAAGAGAGAGAGAGAGTGAGAGAACGTGATAGCCCGGAGGAGAGGAACTGCGCCAGCGAGCCGGGATCACGACATCGTGCGCAGGCGACGACGACGACCACGACGACGGTTGGCCGTACTACATAACAGCGCGATCGAACGCGCGCTGCCGTCGCCGCGACGGCGGCGCACAATTAGCGAAGTCCTCCGCTTTGGCGCGCCCAGCACACGGCAGCGCACGCGATAACGATGCCGAGATTCGTCGAACGCATGCGCGTGCTGTACGCGGACCGGGGACGGTGCGTGTGTACGCGTGCGATTGTTGTGTGCGTGATTTCCTGCACGATTTTGAGTGTGTTTATGTGTGTGCGTTCCGTAGGGCGCAGGAGGCATATCCGCAGGGTTATCTGCAAGGTAACACGAGGACACCCCTCCCCCCACCTGACCAGCGGACAAAACATTATACGCCGCGCGCAACGTGCGACACTGTGCCGACGGCGACACCCGTCTTTACGACAATCGGGCGGCTTCGCCGAGGTAGTCGCAAGCGAGGTCGACAGAAGCACGACGCGTTGCGGGACGCGCTCTCTCGCGTGAGGGTGACAGTGAGAAGCCGATGCAACGAGTGCGCTCCCGAGAGCGATTTCTTTCCTACTTCCTCCGCACGTGACGGAAAGATCGAAGTGCCCGGAAGTATACAATCGACAGTGCGCGTTCCGTCACCGTCCCGGTTTTTGTGAGGGTTTCAAGGGATTCTCGCGCACGGATCTTTTGAAAGGCGTGATCGCCATTCCGCCGCGCCTTACACGCTCAAGCGTCGCCCTGTGCATAAGCGCGCTTTCGCTGGGCATCGAATGCGAACCGTCTCTTCCGTGTTTATACTGGGTGCGATTATTCCTTTCTGCGAATTCGCGCGACCCCGTCACAAGACGACCGCGTGTCCCTTCTTTCTACAAGCGTATACACCAGAGCGTACATTCGCTTGTCCAGCCTCCCCTGTAGGCGCCGCATAAGCGTACACAATGGACCATTGCTGAGTGCGTACTTTATTACTTCTTATCTTTTTTTTTCTCTCTCTCTCTCTCTCTCTTTGAAGTATCGGCGATCGCTTCTCGATAGGGTCATTGGCCGTAAGATTTCTTCGCATTGCGGGGGCCTCCGCCATCCGAAGAATCCACGGAAAAGACCATCTCGATTCTCCGCGCACGGGCGCGTTCACACTGCATAGCTGCGCGCATCGAGCGACGCGGCCGTTTCGCCCGGATTTTCTTTGGATCGCGCGTTGGGCGAGTTTCCCTTTTGTTCTGCAACGCAGGCGGCGCATTCGCCGTCGGTGCCACTAAAAAGAAAGGAACGCCTCCGCGCGCACCATTTTCGAGGCGCGCGCGCGGCCATCGATATGCGTGCGTTTTGCGATGAGCCCTCCCCTCCGAGAAGAGATCAATGCGCGCGCTGCATCCTGCGCGAACAAATCGTCCCGTCTCCGCCACCAGCGCAAATCGCTCGCCGGCCAATACCTCGTCCGCCTCTACCGCGCGCCTCCTCTATTCTGCCTATCCGGCCTTTCTCACGCCGCCGCCGCCGCTGCTGCCAATGGAAGTGGCGAGCTCTTGCGAGACGAGATTGCTCGGTACCGTGGATGATCGTGCAAGCCGAGCGTTGCGTCGGTTGCGCGCAGACCGGTGCATTCGCCGCCGGCGGTCCTCCCTCCGGTGCAGTTACAGCCCTCCCTCCTTTTTTTACCGCACCCGCTCTTAGCCCCCGACGAAGCACGCCTTCCTGTTCTCGGATACGATTATTTCGTCGTAGTGCGGAGTTAATTCGAGCATCTTCGTCGACGATGTGCGGACGACGTGTCTTCTTTCCCATGGCTTCTTTTTTTTTTTTTTTTGAGAAGGGCAAAATGGTAAGGTAGCTCTATACGAAGGCGACGAAGGTATACAACGTCGCGGTGCGTTGCCGTCTGCTACGGTGCCCATCCGTCTGCTGCGTCCCGATCGTCGTCTGCTGCGGGGACACGCACAATGTTGCCAACCCGAACAACATCTAGCGGCAGGGGTATCCGTCCCCGAGCCGGGGCACAATGTCCAATTTATCGCGCCTGCCAGGCCGGGTCGGCCAGCCGGCCTAACTCCGTCGCTGACCGGTCATCCGCGGGGCCTCAACGCGCGCGCAGAACAAAAAAGAACCGGGAACGAGACACGCCGCGGCG